>NC_056735.1:1654293061-1654528061 GCF_019279795.1 Protopterus annectens | reverse complement strand
GATTGTAAAGATAAAAAAATGACTAAGAAATGGAAATACAGGAGAGTAATTTTCTAGAAAAAAAATAAGAAATCAAACCTTGCTTCTTAATGTAAACACTGAAACCAGATTTATCGATTTAGTGCAAGCATTTATGTGGGATGTTTTACAGAAAAATTAGAATGGTCTGTTTTTGCATTTATGAAGATTAATTAAGTTAAATACAGTCATAACTAATGTGATCATTGATGAATGATGTTAAATGAGAAGTAAAACATTGGTGAAAATAAAATTAATACTCTAGAAAAATCTCCAAGGGTGTGTGTGTGTGTTTTTATATACCTGTCTTTAATACTGTATATATATATATATATATATATATATATATATATATATATACAGAGAAAGAGGTTGGCAAAAAAGAAGTGGGATTAGCAGAGAGATGAAGAAAGTATTCAGGAGTATAAGGAGATGAGGTGCATGGCAAAGAGAGAGGTGGCGAAGGCTAAGGATAAGGCATATGAAGAGTTGTATGAAAGGTTGGACACTAAGGAGGGAGAAAAGGACCTGTACCAATTGGCTAGACAGAGGGACCGAGCTAGGAAAGATGTGCAGCAGGTAAGGGTGATAAAGGTTAATGAGGGAAACATACTCGCAAGCGAGGAGAGTGCATTGAGCAGATGGAAAGAGTACTTTGAGGGGTTGATGAATGAAGAGAATGAGAGGGAGAGAAGGCTGGATGATGTAGGGATAGTGAATCATGAAGTACAATGGATTAGCAAGGAGGAAGTAAGGATAGCTATGAAGAGGATGAAGAATGGAAAGGCTGTTGGTCCAGATGACATACCTGTGGAAGCATGGAGGTGTTTAGGTAAAATGGCAGTGAAGTTTTTAACCAGATTGTTTAATGAAATTTTGGAAAGTGAGAGGATGCCTGAGGAATGGAGAAAAAGTTTTTTGGTACCAATTTTTAAGAATAAGGGTGATGTGCAGTGCTGTAGTAACTACAGCGGGATTAAATTGATCAGTCCCAGCATGAAGTTATGGGAAAGAGTAGTGGAAGCTAGGTTAAGAAGGGACGTGATGATTAGTGATCAGCAGTATGGTTTCATGCTAGGGAAGAGCACTACAGATGCAATGTTTACTCTGAGAGTGTTGATGGAGAAGTATAGAGAAGGTCAGAAGGAGTTGCATTGTGTTTTTGTAGACTTAGAGAAAGCATATGACAGGGTGCCTAGAGAGGAGCTGTGGTATTGTACGAGGAAGCCGGGAGTGTCAGAGAAGTATGTAAGAGTGGTACAGGATATGCACGAGGGTAATGTGACAGCGGTGAGGTCTGCTGTGGGAGTGACAGATGCATTTAAGGTGGAGGTAGGATTACATCAAGGATCAGCTCTGAGCCCTTTCTTATTTGCAATGGTGATGGACAGGTTGACAGACGAGATCAGACAGGAGTCCCCATGGACTATGATGTTTGCAGATGACATTGTGATCTGTAGTGAGAGTAGGGAACATGTGGAGAAGACCCTGGAGAGATGGAGATATGCTCTAGAGAGAAGAGGAATGAAGGTCAGTAGGACTAAGACAGAATATATGTGTGTGAATGAGAGGGAGGATAGAGGAATGGTGAGGATGCAAGGAGTAGAGGTGGCGAAGGTGGATGAGTTTAAATACTTGGGATCAATAGTTCAGAATAATGGTGAGTGTGGAAGAGAGGTTAAAGAGAGTACAGGCAGGATGGAGTGGATGGAGAAGAGTGTCAGGAGTGATTTGTGACAGACGAGTACCAGTAAGAGTGAAAGGGAAGGTCTACAAGAGGGTAGTGACACCAGCTATGTTATATGGGTTGGAGACAGTGGCATTGACAAAAAGGCAGGAGTTAGAGCTTGATGTGACAGAGTTAAAGATGTTAAGATCTGCACTGGGTATGACGAGGGTGGACAGGATTAGGAATAAGTATATTAGAGGGTCAGCCCAGGTTGGAAGGTTTGGAGACAAAGCCAGAGAGGCAAGATTACGTTGGTTTGGACATGTGCTGAAGAGGGATGCTGAGTATATTGGGAAAAGGATGCTAATTATGAAGCTACCAGGTAACCGGAAAAGAGGAAGGCCTAAGATAAGGTTTATGGATGTGGTGAGAGAGGACATGCAGGTGGTTGGTGTGACAGAGCAAGATGCAGAGGACAGGAAGTAATGGAAACAGATGATCTGCTGTGGTAACCCCTAACGGGAACAGCCGAAAGATGATATATATATATATATATATATATATATATATATATATATATATATATATATATATAGTTCCACTTCATAACATCGAAAGCTCATAACATCTAATTGCAAAACAGCGAGACCAAATGATCGAAAATTCAAAACATCTAAAACTCATAACATCGAATCTCACAACATCAAAAACTACAAAGCAAATATAAATAACATTACACACACTTTTTACTACGTTTCTGCAGGGGGGCTGCACCCCCCAAGTGGAGAGCTCTGCCCCCACCCCCTCCGTAAATTAAATATACCAACTCTGAGATTGCACTACAGTGGGAAAAAGTTAATTTCCTAACCCCACTGTATTGCGGTCAGCAAAAAGAATGTACATATAATGTCTAAATCACTGCCTGTATGGCCTAAACACACATACAGAGTGGCATAATAAACACTATATACAGATTAACAGAATAAACTATAACATTTACACGTTTGATACACTACTCAATTTTATACATTTTCGATGTTGTGAGATTCGATGTCATGAGTTTTAGATGTTTTGAATTTTCGATCATTTGGTCATGCTGTTGTTTTGCAATTAGATGTTATGAGCTTTCGACATTATGAAGTGAAACCATGTATATATATATATATATATATATATATATATATATATATATATATATATATATATATATATATATATATATATATATATATATATATATATATATATATATGATGGGAAAACAGAGTATTATTGCCAACAGGAATACCAAACAAAAATATAAACCCCAGAGTGGTGTGGTCTTACTTTATTGATCCAAAATTTATATCCAAGAATAACTTGTGGATACACATGGAAAACATTAACGTAGAAAACACGAGACAGTATACCTGCAAAGGAATCTGATGAAAAGAAAATGCATGAATCTGACAACCTGGCATTGTATCAGACCTTATAAAAATTAAAGGATGTATTTTGCAGAAACTGAGACATTGTAATAGCTGACCTCACCCTGTGTAAAGTGCTGAGTGACAATACAAGCATTTGTTGAGAAGAAAGAATATGAGTGACTTCATGGTCAGAAGCCATTTTTGTTTGACATCTAGCTGTGTCCACCATAAATAAAATAATACCATTACTCAGTGGGATGCATAGGGTTTCTAAACATAAGACATCCACATGTAGTGTGAGCTGACTGCTAATGAGAGCTAATAACGTACTATTTAAAATTGCATGTATTTATGAGATGCAATTGCACTTACATTCTATTTCCTGTGCATGTTATTCTGAAAAATTCAACATAAGGGTAACTATATGAAACCAAAGAGAAGCTTTCCTGAGTGCAAGCGCACACACACACATACACACACACACACACACACACACACACACATACACACACATACTGTATATAAATATATATATATATATATATAATGTAAAACTAGAGGATTTCGGATGTCTGTGATTTTACAGATAAAAAAATGACTAAGAAATGGAAATACAGGAGAGTAATTTTCTAGAAAAAAAAATAAGAAATCAAAACTTGCTTCTTAATGTAAACACTGAAACCAGATTTATTGATTTAGTGCAAGCATTTATGTGGGATGTTTTACAGAAAAATTAGAATGGCCTATTTTTGCATTTATGAAGATTAATTAAGTTAAATGCAGTCATATAACTAATGTGATCACTGATGAATGATGTTAAATGAGAAGTAAAACATTGGTGAAAATAAAATTAATACTCTAGAAAAATCTCCAAGGGTGTGTGTGTTTTTATACACCTGTCTTTAATACTGTATATACTTCTATGTACCATGTGGTGTAGTGTTACTCATTTCTGCAGTAAAATGAGTAAAATAACTAACTACATGTGTACTTCCTTGAATTCTTTTGGGATTCTACTGTGTATCTGATGGAGTGAGGCCTAAACAGAAAATATGTTGACCTGTTTTAACTCCTCATCTTGTAAATGTAGAATTGAATAAATGGAGCAGCATGGAAGAAAGTAAATGTGATAGGAAGAAACACCAGCAATTAATGTCATTCCTTCCTGTCTTCCTTTTCCACAGTATAAATTCTGTGCTCTGCAGTTCTTTTGGTGGGAGTCAGATTAATAAGCAGTTCAGCAACTGTGCACAGTCATAAAATCATCAGAGCATAGCACCTGCATGGTGCATGGGGAAGCGAAGAAGGCAGTATAGCCATACAAAGATATAATATCTTAATAACAAAAAAAATAGTGCGAATGAATAAAGGAGAATAAAGCAGAAATGACAGGAATGATGATATACAGCGAGGTTTAAACGGCACTTGGTACTTTGTACGTTCCCTTGCACACAGTAAGCAAATTTCATTAATATTGTATGAATAATAGTCACATTAGGCTTGAAAACACAGAAAGAAAAGCATTTGTGACAGAATGCCCTCAGTTTTAGCTTGGCACTCTCTTCTACACAGACGCCAGCATGCATCTAGTTCTTTTCATAACTTGGCCACGGGTACATTTTCTGATGTATGAGAATGTCTTTAAACATGTACTAGGCTCACTTAATGCCACAGTACATCACAATAAAATTTGTGTTTCTACAATTATAGTTTCTACTCATCAATTTAAATACCAGGAATCATACATATATACACATGTAAGTAGTAAATACATATTCATAACATAGTAAGAGCATATGAATCCATTTACTTTTTTCACTATTTCAAGGCTGATTTTGTCATAGGATCATTTTGCTGCAGGTTTCTTGTGACTTGTTTATATGAGGAGGTTGTAAAGGGTTGCACCTATATTTATAACAACAGTGTGTTTCTCTGAGCATCTGGATCCTTTTTGCTCTAACATAAAGAGAATGGAGACATAGCAAATCCACTGTGGAACAAGTAACAGAGTGATCATTAAAGGTCTTAATTCAATAAAGAGACTTACAGGGCATTATTGCATAGGAGGCCAAAGGCTGAAATTCAAATAAATGTGTTTGACCCTCACAACTGTTCTTTGTGTCCCTGAACACATCATCTCATTTCCATGTGTTCCTAGCTTTGACCTTTCTGCTTGTCGTGAACAACAGTTTCTGAATAAATAAATTCATATGGCACAGAGAAGCATTTACACTACTTAAACAGGTAGGAAGCTGAAATCACTGGACTTTGCTAAGAAAGCATGCTTTTTACTTGCTGTCTCAACAATATGCTTTGCTTTCCCCTGTTTCTATTTGCAGCACTTCTTAGTTTCTGGCTATTTGGAACAGAGGGCTTATTCTCCAAGGGGTTGTTAGGGTGGGGCTAATAATAATATGACTGTCTCACTAGTATAGTAAACAAGGCCAACATATGATGTCACAGAAAAGGACAGCTATACTTGTACCACAAGGAGGGGTTACTCAAAAATGCAGCAGATTTTGTAACCTGACCCTGGGAGCAGGCCTTGCGGTTATCCTCTAGAGTGGCTACAGCTGTCACCTCTCTGAAGCAGTTTAGAGCAGTGGATTTAGTCAAAGTCTAATGAAGTTAGTGCAAGTCAACATATCTCTGTTATAATTCCAAAGTACTGCCAAATAAAAAAGGCAGCATTATTTCTGGAAAAAAAAGATAGAAAAAAATCAGCAACAAAAGGGAAAGTGTTCTAATTTAGACTGTTCTGCGGCCATTGTCAGTTTAAATAGTGTTATAATACCATGAAGGCTTTTAAACTGTAAAATAATCATTTAAGCCATGAACAACAGATTAAATTTGCAGTCAGGTCACACAGAACTTATACTTACCTCACACGTGTGTCAGATGCTTCCACAAACTGCATATTACAAGGAGCAACCCTCTTGTTCAAAGAATCCTAAAGAAGTCTCAGTTTCTCATGTGAACATTCAAGGAAGTATCAGAAGCAAAAACATCCTCACAGAAGATCAACAGCAGGAACAACGGAGGAAGATTAATAGCAGAGAGAGGAAGAGGATGCAGGATCTAAACCTGGCCATGGATGCCCTCCGAGATGTGATTGGACCCTATTCGACAACAGTACATTACCAGAATTTACCAGGGAGGAAACTCTCCAAAATGGCTACACTGCTCTTAGCCAGGAATTATATTTTACTTCTGAACAGCTCCCTGCGGGAAATGAGAAGAGCGTTGGCAGAGCTCAGTGACTCGGGTCACACGATGCTCCTTACAGGACTGCCTTTACTCACTACCCCAGCAACTGTCTTACTCACTCATAGCTCACTTTCTCATCCTGAAGGCATTATAGCCACAAAATATTTTACCTTCTCACCTGACGATCAGCAGTATCAGCGGTTCATTTTTCCACGGAGATTTGTGTGTGCTTGTGCGACCTGCAAGCTATCGAATGCTGTCCCTTCAAATCTCACCTTAACAGCAGTTCAGACAAGGCTTCCCAAGTAACAGTGGGTATAACAGTGGCAAATCCTAAGTGCTCAATCACAAGACAAAACGAATGGCTAACTGCACTGCAAAATATTTCACAAAGCACTTGGCACTCATTTTTTTTCTTACCATTTTAATATTACAAAATGTAATTGCAAAGCAGGAAAAGAAGTACAGTAACTTTGTTCTGTCAGTCACTGAAACCAAGGACCACAGACATTTAAATATTTCAGCCCTCCAGGACAGGGGAAGTAGTTCAGTAAAAGTGGACAGAGAAGGACTGCTGTAGGATCTGACAGGCTGAAGCAATTGTAAAAACGAAGGTATATTGCACCAATTTGTTATCTTAACCTTTAAATAATGCCCACAGCCACCAACAAAGCTGAATTCGGATGAAATCAACCTCACTGCACTTATCACCTTGTTATGGACTGGGTGCTTATCCGTCAGTTTTCGTTACTTTGTATTCCTTCTGCTATACAATGTATTAAGTGCATTTTGTGCATTAGTGGATAATGCTGGCAGAGTAACTAGGCTTGCAGGCACACTTTAAGCGTCCATATTAAATGTAGTTCTACAATATATTCAAATCTCCAGATTAATCCAGATCAGAGGAATATGTGAATGCACTAGTGCAACTGGACTCAAAAGTTATGAGCAGTGGGAAATATATTAAAAATCTAGTTTTATTGGTGGGATATACATGCAATGGAAATGATAACTTGTCAGTAACAAAAATGATCACATATTTTATCAATAATTCTGTCTTCATTTCTGCTAAGCTTTCTTATATATTTGTTTCACTTCCTCTTATCCCTTATTTAGTAAGCTGTAAAAGCACTGATAGAAGGTAGAAGGTATGGTTACTCTGGCACTCAGAATTATTGTTGGGCAGATCTGCCCTAATTAGCTATGATTTATATAGTTATGAGACACTTTCATTCCACAGCACATGCAGTTTGTAGTTTTCTGTTCTACTTATTGATACAATATTTTTTCTTGATACAGATGAAATACCTTAATAACAAGATAACAATGTTTTATATAAATATATTAAATCAGTTAAAACTGGAGCTCTGATCTAATTATCTATGAAACGTGCAAGCATAATTTACATAGTACAAACCTAAGTCACACTTACTGGCATCACAAATAAATAAACATATATATTTTTAAGGAATGTAAAACAAAGAGAACACTGCATAAAGAAAATCATTTTGAAGTAATTACATGTCTGTTAAAATGGCAGAGTCACCTATTTACAGAAAACAAAAACAAACAGCAACAAATCCAAAAATCAAAGATTTACATTTTACAAGAGTCAACATGTCAAGCTACATGCATTATAACAAACAAAACTGACTTTCTTTGCCTATGGTATTAGGTAAGACCTCTCTGAACATTGAAGAGAACTTTGATTTGACTTAATTTTTCTAATAGGGAGAATGGATTCTGTATGAACTTAGAAAATGATAAAAATAGTTACTTAAATAAAATGTTTCAACTTTAAGAGAAAGAAAAAAGTGCTTTAAAGCAAAGTCTGTGATGTGATAAAAAATAGAAATCTTTCAAATTGGCAGATTTTATTTAACACAGAAAAATACTTTAATAAGCTATATACTAGTGGTGTTGTAAAAATACTCCACTAAAGTATACTAGCGGTGTTGCAAAAATACCACAATAAGGTATACTAGTGGTGTTACTGTAACAAAAGTAAAACATTCCATTTACTAATAAAATGCTTAAAAAACATATACGTTTTTAATGCTATTAATACTGCACTGCCCATGATTAGACAATTGTAATAGCTTAAAATGGGAGGATGTGCAAGAAAATGTGCTTGATGAATGCTGTTTCCATAAAAATAATAATACTATTTTTTAAGGCATTACTACTGCTTTTTTAATATCATTTGTATGTTTATTACTAATGTTAATAGATATTACACTTTATTTTATTTTTAAAAAAGTAAACTTTTTTGTAATTGTATTGCTTTTTCTTGTTTTAATTTGATGAAATATTTTACCAAAATAAGTTTTAAGATGTGCATATGTATTTAGATATGCTAAGGTAGTAAGGAAGTGTTACAGATATCCTAAAATGTTACTAGTCACAGTGTTATACAAATTATTGAATATGTAAATTAACATTTACTTGTTTTTAGAATGTTCTGCACTCTTAATTATAGGTGTAAATGATGCCTAATTAATTTGCTAAATGGCACTGTTTACTCAAACAGAAGAAATCATAGCCAGGACAAAAGAACTAATGTGACAAACAGTAATAGTTGTCTTGTGGTTACAAATGGGTGTTATTGAGCTACATTTCCAAAGAGTGCAGGTACTTTTTCTGATTATTTACTCATACAACAATAAAACATTTTTATTTGTGTTGCAAATTTTAGGAAGCTGCTTATACATTATACGTTCTGTTTTTTCTGGCCATATAAAAGTATTAAAATTGTGCTTTTATTAGGCCTTTATCAGCCTGTCATACAGATTAGTATTGCTTTCATCCATGCATACTCAAAGCAGTTTGATTAAAAACAACAACTCAGATGTGATCCTTTTATAAGTGACAGAAGTAGAACCAGAGCTGTAAAAGTAGAAAGAAACACACACACACACACACACACACACACACACACACACACACACACACACACACACACACACACACACACACACAATCAGTAAATGGTGTGACTCATGTTTCTCTTCTTACTAGATGACACTACAGCTAAAATTCAGTTATATAATGAGAAATGCTGTTTTCTTCTCCCTGTTAATGCACTTAACCCATGAAGGTAACTTTCAAACTGTGTCCTTCATTAGCTGTAATCATTTCACTGATGCAAGATACTTTGGTTTTTAATGTAGCTGATATGCCAACAAAAATATGTTTGTTAAAATGACTAAACTATGTGTTTACTCAGTTTTATTGGATATTAATTTGGTTACTTAAAGCAGGGATATCCAGTACACCATGCATTGCAAGCCCTTAGGCCTATAATACGTGCAGAAGTTGTTTCCAACTAAAATGCCATGTTGCAGCTTCAGCAGAACAGCATAAATCTCAAAGTGTAAATGTTATTGTATGATTGTTGAAAAAGTTTGATCAAGTTTTTCATTTGTAATTTATGTAGCTGGGACCTGAAGATTCCATAGTTGTTTTTGAAGGATTTTATTTTTATTCTAGTTTTTCCTGTTGTTATTGTAAACAGACTCAATAGTTTACAAATTAATGTAGTAAGAAAAATAACACAAATAAGTTGCAAACCAATCTTCTGATATTCAAATTGTCAAAAAGCACACATTTCCATTAACAAATTAATTATATTTTATTTCCTGCACATAGGGGTGCACATTGTTAAGATCTCAATTCCTTAATGTGATATTATACTGGTAAATTGCTCAATTGGACACTGTTTTTTTTATTATGTGGTTTAATGTTACAGCAATTTACTGTATTCATAATATTTTAGGTTGTAAACTATAATGATTAGTTCAGTCATAGTTATGCAGTTAATACAGAAATAATGTTTTGACAGTCCTCATAAAAATGCCTTAGAGGGCAATGCATCAGAATTTTTTGCTTCTGATATTGGGATGCAATATTGTGTCTGCAGAATAAAATGCAGGAGAGTTTGTCTAGACAAAGCACATTTACATTATAGTTTATAATAAATTATGAATTCCTCTAAGTAAAACATTGATTGCTCTTCTCAGTTACATCTTTATGGAGATATGACCACACAGAGAAATGTGGAGAAAGACTGAATAAAAAGTAAACGAAACACACCAATATGTATTATGCAAGCAATAATACCTCAAAAATATATTTAAAAAATATTGTAATAAAAGAAATAAGTAAGGAAAATGCAACAATTATACAGACAGTTGATTCCCTATGCCCTCCAGGTGTGTGTTAATGTGTAATTAATGCCCATCCAGGGGTGTGGCGATGCCCAATGCCACAGGTGAAGGGCCTCTACACCCATGGAAGGGTGTTAATTATACATTAACACACACCTGGAGGGCATAGGGAATAAGCTCTCTGTATAATTGTTGCATTTTCCTTACTTATTTATTTTATTACTATATATTTAAATATATTTTTGATGTAAAATAGTTCCTCTCCTAATGTTTCAAACTTGCTGTTTTATGTTAATGGTGTTGGAGGAAGCATTTTACATCCAAAATATAACACTTTAAAAAAATAACCAGATATTTGCTCTATTTTTGGTCCCTTACTCCTAAATCCTTTAGTTCATTGGCAGTCATTGGAGATTGAAGTTACTAAATAATAACCAAAATAAAAAGCAACACAAAGCACTGAAGCTCTGTTTTTTTGTTTTTTGTTTTGTTTATAAGTTGCTAAACAATGACATACATTTGAGTTTCAGACTTTTATTCCCTTCAGAAAACTCATGCTAATACAAATCGTTTACTTAAGCAACTTTGTAATTTTATAATACCAATAATTAAAATCTGTTTCTATGTTACAGCCTTTGTTACCCCTTTATTTTATTTTAGGCTTTATCCAGATTTCTTCAGCTGAAAGGTCCAGAGGTATGCAAACCTCTTTACTGCTGCTGTTGCCAGTAGTTATCTCTCTCTCTCTCTCTCTCTCTCTCTCCCTCTCTCTCTCTCTCTCTCTCTCTCTCTCTCTCTCTCTCTCTCTCTCTCTCTCTCTCTCTCTCTCTCTCTCTCTCTCTCTCTCTCTCTCTCTCTCTCTCTCTCTCTCTCTCTCTCTCACACACACACATGCACGCACACACACACTTCTGAAAATGCATGCTACTGGAAACCCTGTTATTCTATCAACTTTCTAAGTTTATAAGAGCAATATTTAAAATCCATCCTTTCTTCCCCTGTTATTTGTGTCTCTGTCCAGATTTCTTGTGCTAAGAGGTTGAGAGGTACGGTCGAGACATACAGAAATCTGTTAACTGATGTTGATGCTGCCAGCGAAAAGCTTGATCGTTCTCAATCACTCACACACACACACACACACACACACACACACACACACACACACACACACACACACACACACACACACACACACACACATACACACACACACACACACACACACACACACACACACACACACACACACACACACACACACACACACAGACACACACACACACATACACACACACACACACACACACACACACACACACACACACACACACACACACACACACACACACACACACTCACACACACACACACACACACACACACACACGCACACACACACACACACACACACACACACACACACACACACACACACACACACACACACACACACACACATACATACACACCTGCTTTAATGCACACATTCACTCACACACAGACAGCAACATAAGCACACAAACACACACACTTTTTTTCCTGTTTCATTTATTGTTTAGACTCACTAAACAGCAAAAGTGCTGATTACAGAGTGTACAATAATAGTTGAATTGAACTCTCGCATACACTCACATACAGATATAAACACACACACTTTTTTTACTTTAATTTTTTTCTTTTTTATTTTACACTCACTGAACAGCTAAAGCACTGCTTAGCAAGTGTAAGATAATGGCAGCCTTTAGTTTTTTCTGCCCGAGCTCCATGGCAGCTTGATATGCTGCCATGAAGCTGTGGGCTTCTTTTTCAGTGGCATTCCTTGTACATTAATACCCTGCTGGAGTGCGTTCATTCTCCAATAAGGATGTTGATGTACAGTTTGCCCATTCTCTAGAACAACATTAATAACTTTTTTGTATTAAGTTTCAAGCTTACTGAGTAATTTTAGTATTGCTTAGATGTTTTATAGCATGTCTCATGAGTTGCAACAGCTGTGTAATACTTTGTCCCAGCTGATAAACCAGAAGTCACATTAGAACATATGCCCTAAAATCATGTAATTTAGAAACATATTTAACAAACTAATAAACAGTGCATGGTACTAGATCAGTAATTGCTACATTCTCAATACTGTCCTTATTGAAGAGCTCAATCTTTTTGAGATTTCAGATTTAAAAGAAATACTTAATTTTGATCCTTTACACCCTATTATATGTACATAATATCCATTTGAAAAGGTTCATAAGGAAAGGCAAAAATGAGATTAAAATGTGCTCTCATAGTGCAGCGGGATGAAGCCCTGACTTTGACCCAGATGACCAGTGTTTAATTAGCAGTGTGGATGCTAGTGGGGGGGGGCACACTGGGGTGTATGGGAGTAAGAGATCATTGCTGGATTACCCATCCTGAGGAGGAAAAGTGGCACAGGCTTACTGCTTGTGTAACACCTAGAAAGGGTACTAGGTGATGCACCCAAGCAGAACAAGTTTGCTGAGGACAAGTTGTCCAGTAGCGCTTAGTTCACTGAAGCTGGAGAAGATAGGTGTGTGTGGAGGTACACATGCTTCCTGCAGTAGACAGCTAGACTGGAGATCAAGAGAGCTGCTGTGGGGTTAATAGGGGTTGCAATCTACCTAACAGACTAACTGGACCACTCCCCACCACTCAACGTTCACCTCATGAGGGGATGGAGCTGGTGTTCCCCAACCATGGCATGATGGGATAGAGAGCTTTTACCCTTGGAGTGAGTTAGCTCAGTCCCTCTCTTATAAGTTCATAGCTTCATAGGTTAGTACTAAGCTAACTGCACTTTCGAGCCATTTTAAGCTTAGCCAATTATCCCTTGTGAGACTCAAACCCTGCACCTTGTGTTTGTAAGGCAAACACCTTAACCATTAGGCCACCCTCCCAACCCAATCTCCAAATACCAAATCCTCTTGGTATGAGCATGTTGGTGTGTGCCTCAATTCAGGGAATGAAGGGGTCACAGGACTCTCAATCTATCCAGGAAGGGGCCCAGCATATAATGTCCTGGGTTGGGGACTGGAGAACTTTCTCAGTGACCAAGATGCCAACCCTCAGTGAAAGGTTCAATGGGTCAGTTGTATACAGGTAGTAGAACCCATGAATCAATCAAGCAGCTGGGGAGGACAGTCAAGTATGAAAAAAAATAAGGATTTTCCAAGTCAAAAATGATGATTTCTATTTCTAAAAAAAAATCATTATTTTTCACCACATCAGTTTTTGGTTGAGTGTCCTACAGTACTTTTTTATATCAACTATCTTTACGTTCCATCCAATAAGGCCAAAAACTGACCAACAAACTTCTCTTATTTCAAAACAGATGGTTTCAGCAACATTAGGGCATAAAGCATTATTTATTTATTTACACTTATTCACAACAAGCAACAGTTTCTGTGTATAAAAGCTGCAACTGTCAATATCATAGCACCAGAATACTCTGCATGCAGGGAGATCTGGGGTGAATATAAATATGTTTATAAATGTAGTATTTTATTTTATTAGTGAATAGTAAAAACAGTAATCAAATGTAAAATAGCAATTAAATGTAAAATAATAATCCAAATTTAAAATAATAAGCAAATGTATATATTCTAAAATAGTAAACGACTGTAAAGTAGTATTCCAATGTAAGATAGTACTCCACTACAAAAGCCAGCATGCAGATTAGTAATGATAAGTCAGCTTGATTAATGATATTGGTATTATTTAAAATGATTCAGAACCAGTATGGAGTCTGGGTTGCACAGAACATGTTTAGTTCTGACTTATTCACTTTGCAGAGATAAATGGACTATCAAATGTGGCTATTTTTGCTTGAGTAAAACAAGTGTTGCAGTTATTTAAGAACTGTGTATAGTATAGTTTAGCAAATGAAAAACAATACAAAGTTTGATGCCTGTGGTCTGATTATTATGGGGTTCTGTGTAGACCAAAAATTGCACATCATTATAGAGTATCAAAGTAATGCTGAATTTTTTATTAACATTTAAAGCTTTTTGCAGATTAAGTACTAGTTTGGTCACAAAGGACTACAAGAAATAGTTTGATAACTGATAAATGTTGGGAGAAAGAAATGTTTTCAGGATGTCAAGGCCAGAAATAGTCTCATAGTGAAGTCTAAAAGCACCAGAAATGCATATTTTGAAGAAAAAAAGAAGGTGGGATCAAGGTAAAAGAGCTTAACAAAAAGCATAGGTTGTTTGTAATATTCTGCATCAGAAGCAGTTCTCTCTCATGTCCCACACTGATACCCATGTTGGCATTGTTAATTAGTTTAAAGTTTAAAATGGGTGCATCTTTGCAAAGCTGATATGTATTAAATCTTCATGTTTTAACCTCATCTTGGAATTTATAGAAATGGACAATTTAACTTTTGAAAATGGTGGAGGGGGCACTGTGAGACATCTTTAAATAATCATGTTCTTGACAAGCTGGTCTAATAAACAATTATGAAATAAACATTTAGACAGGCTTGCACACACACACACACACACACACACACACACACACACACACACACACACATATATATATATATATATATATATAGGTTCACTTTATAACATCGAAATACTGAAATGTCGAATTTCAGTATCTCGAAGCTATAAAGTCGAATGTTTGAAATAGCGAACGTTCATAATCGCGAATTTCACATGTCGAATATATGTCGAATTCGCGGTTATGAAGTTGCGCTACATAATGTCCGGGTTTGTGTTTTGGTTGTGCCCGGTGCCGTGTGTGGATGCAGGTGTTATGTCAGGTAAGTGAGTGTTTTGTAAGGGTTTTGAGTGGGAGTTAGAGTGTGTGTGAGGGATTGGAGAATGTGCGTGTGTGAGTGAGCTTTTGTGTTGTGTTTGTGCGATCTCAGAGTTAGTATATATAAGTAGGGGGTGTGGGGGGCACAGCCCCCCACATGGGGGGCACAAGGTGGCTTGCCCCCCTGCTTATGTGTGTGTGAGTTGTGTATGTGTTTTTTTTTGTTTATGTTGTGATGTGGGTGTTGTGTTATATGTTTAGTGTAGTGTGTGCAGTGTTTTCGGTTATGTGGTTTCACAGTTTTTGTTTGTCTGTGTTTTGTGGATTCGGTTTTATAGTCTCGAGATACTGAAATTCGATATTTCAGCATTTTGAGGTTATAAAGTGAATCCATATATATATATATATATATATATATATATATATATATATATATATATATGAAACAATTACCACCCTTACATATTTGTCCTGTCTATTGATTTCCCACTATGGTAAGTGTTTGATCCTGTCAAGCTGTCAAGCTATATAGCTCCTGCAGCATATTTCTGTTTTAAACTATAAAACTCTCTTATGCCATCACAGCTGGTTTGCTAGAAAAGGAAAGAGAGGAAGTTCTAGAATGTTAAAGATCACAAAGAAATACTGAACATTTTCTTTTACTTGGTATCGCTAAAGAATCAGGGGGCAGAATGCTGACATGGGAAGGTAGGATGACTTTAGGCAAAGTTAAATCTGGCAGCATAGTAGACAGCTTAGTCTTTTAGCAATTTGTTTGATTCCTAAGTCTTTACCTGCATACTGTGCAACTTTGCACAAGTAACTTAACCAGACAGTGGTCTTTGGTGGCCATGGAAAACAGGCACTTGTATCTAGTGGATATATTCAGTTGACTGACAAGAAAAAAGGACCAGTGGGCAGAGGACTAGCCAAATATGAAGTAAAGAATGCACAAGTGTGGTTACCCATGCCTTGTATATAAGCAAACCTCTCCAGTTTAAAATCCTCTATAGGAAATGCTCTCTGTAGTCCCCCATTGCTCATAGCTGCTCAAAAAGGTGGCAGTTTGTGCAGAGGGCAGTACCACTGCAGTTCATCTTATAATATGCTACTAAACACTCTCACTTAGACATTTAAGTGACTCTTCCATACTCCTTCCCAACTACTAAGGCTCTGGTATAATAGATAGGTGCTTCCCTGTCATCTCTGTTTCTGGACCGGTGGATATGGATATCCTGAGGCAGTGTAGCAACTGCACAACCATTTAATTTTAGAACAAACACAGTGTGTGAGAGATGTAGATACACAATGTCATTAGAGGCAAAGCTCTCACATATACACACGAAAAATGCAAACCAGTTTGTTAGCCTTACAACCAAAACACTCACTACCAACACTAAGGAACAAACACTTAGACCCACATATGCAGAGATACTCACATGTAATCTACTCAAACCTCCAAGACCTCCTAAAAGTATCTCTCAGTGGCCTCACATACACTCAAAAAAGACAGCACCTCACACAACACATAACTCTAAAAATCATAGTAGCCCCGCTTCCAAGCCTAAAAGGCAACACATCACATAGCCTAATATTCTAGTTATTGAGGATTCCATTGTAAGACATACTGATGTCCCTCTTACCAGGCTAAACAATGAGAAGATCAAATTGAGCTGTCTATCTGGAACCAGGATCCACCAGATCACATAGGCACTTAGGTCATTAAACTGCATGTACCAGTACGATACAGTTGTAGTCCATGTGGGTGTAAATGACCCAAGATGTACCTCACTGGACTATATGAAAAGATACATGATGGAGCTCTCTGAATATGTGTCCCAGCTTTGAGTAGCATCCTACCTTCACCAGTGATGATGCCACAGTACCAACAGAAAATGACTGACTTCAACAATTGACTTAGTTTCTGTTGTTACAAGGAGGTCCAATATCTATCAACCTGGGGAGATGTGAGGGGGTTGGGAGGGTGGCTTAATGGCCAAGGTGTTTGCCTTACAAACACAAGGTGCAGGGTTCAAGTCTCGCAAGAGATAACTGGCTAGGCTTAAAATGGCTCGCAAGGGCAGTTAGCTTAGTAATAAACTATGAACTATGAACTATGAACTATGAACTATGAACAACAAACCACAGTGCTTTGCCAGAGATTGTTTGTACTTGCTATCACTTGGTTTCAGGATGCGGGCAAAAACTTTATATTTTCCCATTGTGCATTTTTTAGGCCGTGCCAAGTTGTTAAACCATCCAACATAAAAATCATTCACAACTACCTAAAGGTACTGCTGCTCAATGCTATGAGTTTAAATAAAAAACTGTACTCCCCAGAAGCACTTCTCATCTTGGTGAATGCAGACATATATGCAGTCATGGAAACATGGTTCAGAACCCTGGAAAGCACTCCGGCCATCAAAGGCTACAATGCCTTTCATACATTTCAATCCCTCACTGCTCATGATAAAACAAAGGGAGGAGGTGTCTCAGTGCTCATAAAGGACAAGTAAACTGCTAGACTGGTCCATTTGCAATGATTAGGAAATGTAATTCCATTCATGTTGGCCAACCATGGTAATTCGATATTTTGAATTTCATCTTTTAGGTGTTTCATATTTCTCAGCATTCAATTTATATGTGTTGATCTTATGGTTGCCAGTTATTTCACATTTCAATTACATGATGTACACCCCTCGTGAACATGGGGGGATGCTGCTCCCTCCTGTGCATTAACACCTTCCTTGTAAGATCTCACCATAAAATGATCTTAAAACTAACTTTGAATCCCCATCAAACTCCAAACCTGTCAAGAACTTTGCTAAGGCCAATTACCACAAACTAAGTGATAGCTTATTAAACTTCCAAACCCCTCAGAACCCAGATGAAACTGGGGCCTACTCTGAGATGTACACAAATGTACTGTACAACCACATTCATAGCCGCATAGAGAAGGCAGTACCTGTCTGAGTCAACCTATGATTACTGGCAAAAATAAACCACCCTGGTAGAAAAGGCAAGGCAACAAAATTCCAAAGACAAGAAGGAACAGACAAAACAGTGCAAAAAATACTCACCAGTCTAAACAAACAAATGAGAGAGCTGATCAAATCTGCCAAAGCAGATTACAAAGCAAAGAAAGACCCCCAAGTGAAAGATAACCATAAGGCTTTTTTTAAATTATGTTTGCAACCTCAGGTGAAATGCTCAGCAATGTGCCGAATTAATCATGAATGGCAACACTTACACCCAGCCTGAAATTATAGCAAACCTGCTGGCCAGCAAGTTCAGTTCAAACTTCTACCCCATTACCTTTAACCACACCCAAAGAAATACCAGCAACCTTTCCCTCCACCAGTCATTATGAGGGAACAGGTCCTTACTACACTCGATAAAGCCAAAAAACAAGCCTCCATGGGTCCCAACAACATTCCAGGATACTTCCAAAATAGCTCAAAACAGAATTTATCAGGGCCAGTAGAAATCCTCCTTAACCACAGTCTCCAGACTGGCTTTGTCCCAGAGAATCATGGACTGCAACAGTCTTCCCTCTGCACAAAGGGGGCCCATCAACTGACCCAGAGAATTACAGACCCATAAATCTTATCTGCAAGGCCATAAAGAGAGAATTGTCATGAACCTGATCAATAATGACATAGGAAACCTCCAAACACTGGACCAGACCCAATATCGCTTTGTAAAAGGAAGATCTCGCCTGCTCAATCTGGTGGAATTCTTCGAGAAAGTCACCAGGGCCAAGGATGAGGGTAAAACTTTACACACCACTATCTTTTGACACAATCCCCCATTCGGGGATCATAGACAAACTTACTGAGTTAGGTATATACCCCTACATCATCAGACAGATAGCAAACTGGCTCATTGACAGGGCACACGTTGTCTGGATAGGTGAATCCTCTTCTGATAACAAACATGTTACTAGCAGTCTCCCACAGGTTTCTGTGATGGAACCCCTCCTGTTTGGTATATACTTCTCTTTTGAGAAGGCCATTGTTGTTGACTATAAGCTGGGAGCAATCAATGAATCCTACAATTTATTCATTTATTAAATGACATTTGATTACTGGGAAAATACGACTGAGTAGAAGCCCATTTTCAGCAGAGGCCAGGAGAGAAAAGCTCCAAATTATTACAAAACATTTTAAGAACAATAATTTTGCAATCTTCAAAAAATAAATCAAAACATCTACAGTTTAAATAATTAAAACAAATTAAACAGAATATAAAAACATTGGTTAAGAATCAATCTTCTTCTTCTTGTTCTTCTTTCGGCTGCTCCCATTAGGGGTCGCCACAGCAGATTAACTGTTTCCATTTCTTCCTGTCCTCTGCATCTTGCTCTGTCACATCAACCACCTGCATGTCCTTTCTCACCACATCCATAAACCTTAACTTAGGCCTTTCTCTTTTCCTGTTACCTGGCAGTTTCATCCTTAGCATCTTTTTCCCAATATACTCTGCATCCCTCCTCAGCACATGTCCAAACCAATGTAATCTTGCCTCTCTGTCTTTGTCTCCAAACCTTCCAACCTGGGCTGACCCTCTAATATACTTACTCCTAATCCTGAACATCCTCGTCACACCCAGTGCAAATCTTAACATCTTGAACTCTGCCACGTCAAGCTCTGACTCCTGCCTTTTTGTCAATGCCACTGCCTCCAACCCATATAACATAGCTGGTCTCACTACCCTCTTATAGACCTTCCCTTTCACTCTTATTGGTACTCGTCTGTCACAAATCACTCCTGACACTCTTCTCCATCCACTCCATCCTGCCTGTACTATCTTCTTCATCTCTCTTCCACACTCACCATTACTCTGAACTGTTAATCCCAAGTATTTAAACTCATCCACCTTTGCCACATCTACTCCCTGCCTCCTCACCATTCCTTTTTCCTCCCTCTCATTCACACACATATATTCTGTCTTAGTCCTGCTGACCTTCATTCCTCTTCTCTCTAAAGCATATCTCCACCTCACCAGGGTCTCCTCCACCTCTTCCCTACTCTCACTACAGATCACAATGTCATCTGCAAACATCATAGTCCACGGGGACTCCTGTCTGATCTCATCTGTCAACCTGTCCATCACCATTGCAAATAAGAAAGGGCTCAGAGCTGATCCTTGATGTAATCCCACCTCCACCTTAAACGCATCCATCACTCCCACCGCAGACCTCACCACTGTCACACTACCCTCGTACAGATCCTGTACCACTCAATCAATACAAGTTATAAAACAATCACTTAATATTTAGAAACATTTTAGACAGTTTGTAGAGAAATTAAAGGTAAGTTAGTCTAATACAAACAGGAATGTGAGGGGAAAAACGTGCTTATGGCTTATTTAGAGAGAAAGTCATGGAAGAGAATTTGATAGAAGGAAGTAGGTAAGGAAGGGAGAATAAGAAGGTATTAGGAATGAAAAGGTCACATTTAGGGATATAGTTTATCCTGGTTTTGAGCAATAACAGAGCCAGATTTTAGCTAGGAAGTCTTTCAGAGTGGTTTTGTAATATAGGAGGGACGATATTGACCTGATGGATACAGGTAATGAGTTACAGGCCTTAGCAACGTTGTACGACTACAGACAATGTCCAGCAGATTTGATAGGTTTGAAGACAGACAGGAGTTTTTGGTCACTGGATCGCAATGACTTACTGGGAACATAGTTGTGTACAATGTTTTTTAGTGCTGGATAGGCAAATGGATGGCGGATATTTTTATTAGTGGTAAGAAGCTGCATACATAGGTTCATAGGTTCATAGGTTCAAACTAGGCTATCTGCCCAAGAGCATTTATAAGCCTAGCCCAGAATTTTGTGGCTTTCACCACCCCTTAGTTTGAAGGAAACTATGCCCATTATTTTGCTGTGCCTCTGTCAAGCAGTGACACTGAGGTAATCCCTGGGGTATATCTGCGATCTCCCATCCATTGGTCAAGATTTCTTTTGAACAAGGCCAGCGAGGTGCTCTGCCTCACATGTACCGGGATTTTGTTCCACAGCATAGGGAGTCTCTGGGTGATGAATCTGTCCCTCCAGCACATCCTATTAATAACCGTGTCAAGGTTTAAGTCTCCCGCCCTTGTAGTTCTGAGGGATCTAGATTTTTTGAGGTGAAGCATGTTCATCAAATCTGGGTTTGACATGGCCTTGTATGTCAGGCACAGGTCACCTCTGAGCAAGCATCAACATCAACATGTTAGTTGATGAGGCAATTCCAGCCAAATTAGGCATTTTAGTGTTATATAGTGGTGGGTTCTGAAAAGGGTATTTGCTGCAAATTTAGTGGCTTTGTTATAGCATCAAGTTTTAATTTTTGTGAAGGCTGGAAGTTAGTAAGCATGTGAGCGCCATAAAGAAATGTGGGGAGGAGATAAGTAGTGGCAAGTGTAGTTTTAGTTGCCTCTGTGAGAAAGTTTTTTGGCTCTGTAAAGCATCCCTAGTTTTAATGAGTTTTTCTTATGCAATTTTGTATATGCAGGTTGAATGTAAAATTATCATCTACTGTCACCCCTAATAATTTGTTATGAGAGGTAATGTCAATGGTTGTATTAGCAAGAGAGAGGACATTCATTTTTTTTTCAAGAGAGAGGAATTTGGGGGGGAAAGTAATAGTTTGATCTTTTTTGAGTTGAGCAGGAGTTGTAAATTACAAAGCCATATTTCAGTAGCTGTTAAACCTTACTATTTTTTGGGAGTGGTACCATGTTGTCAGATGTACAAGTGAGAGTGGAATCACCTGCATATTTTATATTAGGGATGGCCTGTTGTGTGGATTTATAGAGGGTGTTGGTGAAAATGTTAAAGAGGAGGAGACCAAGGATACAGACTTGTGGTACACCAGTGGTAACTGGGAGGAAAGGAGAGAGCATGGACTGCCATTTTACCAACTGATACCTATTGGACAGTTAACTTTTGAACCACAGAGAGGTTGGCTGAGAGAGACCTAGTGAGGGCATTTGAAGTAGAAGTTTGTTGTGGCAAACTGTGTCAAAGGCTTTAGACAAGTCTAGAAATAAGGAACAGACTAGTTTGCCATTATCTCTAGCTTTATTGACGGTATCTATATAGGTTAGAAGAGCAGTGACAGTACTATGGGAAGGACAGACGCCATGTTGTATAGGGGATAGGCATTTTTCCTGCAGGAGACAGTCTAGCAATTGATGCTGACATCCTACAAATGGTCAAAACCATGGTCTGAGACTAAATGCTAAAAAAAATGCATAATCATAACCCTTAGAAAATCAGATGTCCCTGCAAATTATAATATTGATAGCACACTCCTAAAAGTAGACCCAGTAGTGAGGGACCTAGGAAGACAGATAAATATTAACCTATTAACTTTGACCACCAGTTAGCTGCAGTAGTGTGGAAATCCTTCTGTGTGGCTCAACTTATAAATAAAGGCATGGCATCAAGATCAAAGGAAGTCATAGAGCCATTGTACTCAGCCCTCATCAGGCCCATAATTGAGTACAATGCTGCCTTCTGCATGTACCTAACCAGGCACTTACACCAACTGGAGCAGCCCCACAGGTTTCTCACTAAAAAGTACAAAGCATAAGACACATGTCTTATGCAAACCAACTAAAGGCCCTATTCCTTTACTCCATCTCACATTGGTTACTGAGAAGTGACTTATGCTTGATCTACAAGGCATTCTAGCCCTAATGAAAATGTTACATATTAGCTCGAAAGATTATATGAGGGTTGTGCATTCCATAGGCCTGAACCTTATTTGTGACTCTAACAGAACATGCTAGAGAGACAGTTTTGTATCCCAAAGGCTACCTCGTCTATGGAATAAACTTCCCATCTTCATAAAACAAAGCCCGTCCCTCACTCTCTTCAAAAAGAATTTGGATAAATGTATGCAGAACTGTAAATTGACTCCAGGGGTACTGCCCATTTCCCTTATGGACAGAGGCAATCTGTAAAATGACTCAGGGCTCCAACACCCAAAGACCCACCACCCAGGTGCTAACCCATCCCATATCTGGGGAGTTAAGATATTATGTTGTCATATCTTGGATATTATTGGCTAGGTTTGTAAAGACTTTTGAACCATTAGCATAGTAATCATATATGAATCTGTGAAGAAGGAACTCAAAGGACCTTTGGGGAACTATGACACAGGAACTAGGCATGATTCCTCCCATGTTGCTGAAAATGCTGGTGGTAGTGCTTGATGGACCACATCTTACACTGCACATTGTGCCATTCAAAATCAGAATGCTAAATCATTTTGGTAGCCAGCCAATATCATGTTTGTTAATAATGTTACCTCCTGAGGCAATACTATAGGAGCACTTCCCTAAGGCAGGTTGGTGGAATTTCTCTACAATAAGCGTCTTTATGAGTATTAACAACATAGCTTTCTGCATTATATACATTGAGAACTCAGCTTGATTCAGGTCTCTTTCTATGTCATTAGCTACTGAGGGGAACAACGGATGTGGAGGTGGTGTGCAAGGATTTCAGCAATGCTTTAGATGTCATGCTTCAAATAATATTACATGTGAAAATAAATGGTGTTAGACCTTGTCCTGTGGCTAAGAGTGATGGAGCCCTAACTGCAACCCAGATGACATGAGTTCAAATAACAGCTGAGACACTGGAGGATCCAGACAAGAGGAATGGAAAGTGTTTTTTTTTTGTCACCTCACTCACTCAAGGACAAAGGGTGGGGTTTTTGTTTGCAATTCAATATGCCCCCATGTATTGGATACAGTGCCACAATTGTGCAGCAGATTATTATTAAAAACTCAGCATAGAAGGTAAGACTGGAACTGTCACTAGGTGCATAGGTGCATATGACATCAGTCGATTCACTCAGATGGGCATTAAAAACAATTTCCCCTGATGTGCAGGATAACATATGTCATGCTTCCAACTACTCTGCCACAGTCTGCTTCCCATCCCAACCAGCCAGTGGAGTGTTCCAAGTCCTGGGGTACAGTATAAGGGGCAGTAAGGTGAAAAGGAGCAATGTCAGACTTAGACTAGCTTATGGTCAGCTGAGGGGCACATAGAGGGGACCAAAAATGAAAAGAAATGGTGTTAGTGTCTGCCCCAAAATTAGGAAGTAGAAAGGAAACTGTCAAATGGAATTATACAGAGAATGCCACTTGTGGGAACTATTAGGGGAAAAGCTAGTAAACACTGGGGTGTCATGGTATTCAGTGTCAGGATTGTGTAGTGTACTGTTAGGTGTCATTCTATAGCTGGACAGCAAGCCTGGCCTGTTTGTTGATAATGACAGCACTGGGGTAGTGCTCACAGAACAAGGAACGTGACATGGATTGTATTGTGAGAAAATAAAAGTCACCTGAGGTGAAATGCAAAAAAGTGCAAAGTTAAGTATTAAGTGAAGTGCACATGCTATAAGGGTGATCCCCCAAAGGAAAGCATGCATGTTATCAGAGTGATTCCCCCAAAGGAAAGCATGTTTGTTATCAGCGTGATCCCCAAAGGACAGTGAGGGTGATTTTAGTGATACACAGGGTTTGTAATACTCCCAAGCTGAATTGCACCAAGAAATATGAAAAAATAATGATAAAAAACAAAAGGTGCTGTAGAACACAGCTAGGAAAATGGCCTTCATCCTTTAGTATCTGTGTGCATTTGTGTTTTCATAAAGACACTCCAGATTAATCGTTATCAGTCAGAACTGATGCATCACCATGAAATAAAGATGGCTAACATTAAACTAAATCTGGCAATATATTATTTTCCAATGCGGTTTCCAAGTGAATGAATCCCACCACTGGAGCAAAAGAAAGAGGTGAGGCTGAGGGAGACTGATTGCTATCTAGTGGTAACTAAGCAAATGTGTGTGTGTGTGTGTGTGTGTGTGTGTGTGTGTGTGTGTGTGTGTGTGTGTGTGTGTGTGTGTGTGTGTGTGTGTGTGTGTGTGTGTGTGTGTGTGTGTGTGTGTGTGTGTGTGTGTGTGTGCGTGTGTGTCTAGAAATCACTCAACAAAATAATCAAACCAACAACTTAACATGAATATATTTTGATTGCCTAATTTAAGAAATATTTTGAATACGATTTTGATTAAATAGTTAAACATATTTTGGAAATCATTTTGATTAAGTAATTAATTAAAAAAGACATTTGTATTTATTTTGTCTTTTATAGCTGTTAAGCCCACTAAACATCATAAGCTCCTTTCATAGGAGACCTGTAATGTTTGATTGTTTTAATTATAAACTTTTAATAATATACAAATGAGAAAATTAAAACTACATTCCATGTTATTGCAAATTACTGAAAAAAGCAGAAAAACTTAACTACCCTTATATCATTCAGTCAGATGATATATTGGGTTTACAACTGAGATACAATTCCTGCCAATAAAAGAGAATGCTTAGTATTACCTGCAGAGCATCATTTATTTGGCAACCAGGCAGGCTGATATAAAGACCATTTCTTGCCGTGATGTGGGCACAAAGCAATAAATGTAAAATACAATGATATATAACACATGATAATGTGATGCAAACTGATTTTTTTTTCACAGTAACATGACATTAATCTATAACTAAATATGAAAACAAAAGATGCTACATAGTAAAGTGTTTACAGGCTGGAGTAAGATCAAAGCTACAGGAGACTAAAGTCTGTTTTAGAATGCTTCGACTAGGCCAGAGTTCTGCAACAAAAATGTGGACTGATAAATTTAATACATGTGTCTAGATGCATCTCTGTGGACAGTAGCAAAACTCCACAGAAAAGGAAAGTATATCAGTTACAAACAACAAGTGAAAGAGGTAGCAGAATCAGCCATTTGCAAAAATAAAATAAAATAAAAATATGCCAACTCAGCATCTACATAAAACTTTATTATTAAATGTAAATAAATACAGATACGTATATTTATTAATATGTGTTTATATGGCTGTAGTTTGGGTTTTTTTTATTATTTTTAGTAAGAGTTACTTTATGTTACCAGGTGCAAGGCCTACAGTTGCATAGATGCATTTTAACAAATTAAGTATATTTACATAAATATCTACAGAGTTCTTATTATGTCAGAGCCAAACAGAACATGAAAACATATTTAAATAAATAGCAATGCAATATCAACTTCTGTCACACAAACTCTCTGAAACATTCACAGATCAAAGACTTTACTCTGAAGAAGAAAAGACATGTAGGAGGCACATTCTAGCAAGCAGGCCTAATTTATGAGTCCAAATAGACCTGCAGCATGGTTTTCAAAGGACCTTAACAAATAATGACAAGAGTTAACTCAAAGTTTATTGTTAACTTAAGGATAGTAAGAGCCACATACATTTTATGAGTGAGGAGCTTTACTTGGAGTAATGCTCTTGCAATTATTTGAAGTCACTTAATGCTGCAGTGGGTTAAGCAATAGTGTTCTCTGGGTCCAAATAGTAAAATCAATGGACTGACCCTTTTCAGTGTAGGTTGAAGTTTTTTACTGCACTTTTATGGTATGTTAATGCAATAATCTTAATAGTACAACAATAGGATCATATGAGGTTACTAGGCTATTGAGCTAAAGGTCATTTCAAGCCTAGCCATTTCATCCCAGTGTAATACCATAGATACTCTACTCATTACCCAGGACTGTATTTAGTAATGACTGCCCATGTCCAGGAAGCCTGTGGGTGCTATCCCCAGTAAGAATTTACAGTGCCGTACACACTCACCCAGGTTCCTTTTGAACAGTGTTATAGAGTTGCTCTGCTTCACATGAATTGGCAGCCTATTCCAAAGATGTGGCAGTCCCTGGGAGACAAATCTGTCCCTCCAGCATATCCTATTCAAGTTGCAGGCCATGTTTAGGTCCCTGGAATGGGTAGCTCTAGTCCAGTTTGATTTATGGATGTGCAGCAAATTCATTAAATTTGAGTCAGGGATTGCTTGATCTTCTTTGTTATAAACCTCTGACGTCCCTCCAATTGATGCAGGTGCTTTGTACCGTACACGCCAAAGGGGAGTTATACTCAATCATGGCCCTGATTAGTGATGAGTATAGAGGGGTTATAATCTCCTTTGCTCTAGAGGTGATGCCTTTGCTAATCAAGTGTGCTATGTAGAAAGCCTTCCTTACTACAGTTGACACATGGTTGACATTGTTTTTACCAAAGGGAATGATGATGCATTTCCTTGCATTCAGTCTGAGACTGTGACTAAGACACCAGTCATTGGTCTGAGTAAGACCCTCCTGAAGTATACTGACATCATTTGGGGATTCAATAATTGCACCCAGTTTGCAGTCATCTGCAAACTTGATCAGATACATCCCCTTAATTTAAGCCTGAATTTCTGAGAAGTATATATACCAAACAGTAGGGGGCCCAGCACTGACTCCTGTGGCATCCTGCTGGTGACAGGTCTGCTGGTTGATGCTGAGTCACCCACTTTGATAGAGTGTGACCGGTTTGTGAGCCAGTCATCAACCCATCTTACAGCAAAGGGGCTTACATTCAGTTTGCTAAGTTTATCAGTAATGCCTGAGTGTGGGATTGTGTCAAAGGCCTTTGCCAAGACGAGGTACACTGTGCGCACAGATTTGCCCTCGTCAATGACACTAGTCACATTTTTTAAGAAATCCCCCAGATTTAACAGGCAGGATCTGCCCTTGGCAAAGCCAAATTGGGTTGGATCCAGGGTTTGGAGATTGCCAATGTCTTTATTGATGAGGTTCATAATGATACATTCCATGGCTATACAAATGAGTCTGGTCAAATTTGTGCAATTGTATTGGCATGGATATGAACTTTATTTGTGACTCAGTCAGTGAGATAATGAAGGAGTAGGATCTAGCTAAACACCTGAATATTCAAAGTAATTAACCTGATAAAGAGCTGAGTACTAGGACTAAAGAAATAAGATAGTGGCAGTTTTGGAAAGTCTATTATCATTCTGAAATAACATGGAATACATTTCAGGAGTGTTTATTTGGAGAGTATGATTTGCAAACCAATTCTAGCTTTTAAGACAATCTGTAAGAAGGACCAGCATAAATTGTAGCTTTAAGTCTTGGGTATTCAGACATCAAAATGTATATAAAGAGGAATATCATAGTATAAACATCAAAAACGAACATCTGGGTTATAGCACCTTTCATGAACTCCATCTCAGGTAATTGTCAGTTTCCTTGAGATCCAATCCAAAAATAAATAAATAAAATTGCAGCCAAGGTTGAAGCCCTCATAAGACCCTGCATCTGCTTACTAACATAAGAACCATTGTATTGAAAACCCTTGGAGGAACTAAGCCTGTTTTCATAAGGTAGTTTGTCACTGGAGAGTGACTCAGTTGGCAGATGGATAATAGTTACCTGAAGCATTCAGCAGGGCAGGCAACAAACCCATGTCTTGCAAGCCACAAAAGAAGACACAATGGAGGCTCCATAAATGTATTTGCTTTTCTCCTGACCAGGCACGCAAACTGGTTCAAGGACCATTTTCATTCATGACCTAGGCCAACTGGCACAAAAGCTAAACAAGCAATCTTTGTTGGGCAATATAAAACAAAACAAACAACATTTGTTGGCATAGTTAGTATCAAACAGGGGATTGAAAGGATTAGTAATATTATTAATGATATTCAAACACCTTTGCTGAAGGCACAAGTAACATAATTCAAAATTAACATGGCGATTCACAAAAATTTGCAACTCATGAGTGAAAAATCAATAAGTGTGTGTGTGCGTGCATGTGTGTGTATGTGTGCCTGCATTCAGTTGAAGACAATTATGTTGGATTATCTTTTAACTTTATTTCTATCAAACCTCTTGTCCTTATCAGGGCAATAGGGAGAACAACACTTAATGATTTCTTTCTGTGCTTCTTCCTATCCTCTTGAGAACAATGGGGAGACAGCTGTGTTTTGTTTATTGTTATTTTTTCATGACTGTAAAGAAGCAGGGAGTGACTATGCTTCCGTTTGACCAATTATGAGGGCAGCAGCTTTTTAAATAAGAGTTATTTCTCAAGTGTACACAAGACTAAAGGACACAAACTGGTGGTGTGAGCAGGGTGGTAATAACTAGTGTACCACACTAAGAGTATGGGTGATGTGAGCAGGGTGGTAATAACAAGTGTACCACACTAAGAGTATGGGTGGTGTGTGCAGGGTGGTAATAACAAGTGTACCACACTAAGAGTATGGGTGGTGTGAGCAGGGTGGTAATAACTAGTGTACCACACTAAGAGTATGGGTGGTAATAACAAGTGTACCACACTAAGAGTATGCGTGGTGTGTGCAGGGTGGTAATAACAAGTGTACCACACTAAGAGTATGGGTGGTATGAGCAGGGTGGTAATAACAAGTGTACCACACTAAGAGTATGGGTGGTGTGAGCAGGATTGTAATAACAAGTGCACCACAGTAAGAGTATGGGTGGTGTGAGCACGGTGGTAATAACAAGTGTACCACACTAAGAGTATGGGTGGTGTGTGCAGGGTGGTAATAACAAGTGTACCACACTAAGAGTATGGGTGGTATGCCAGGGTGGTAATAACAAGTGTAACACACTAAGAGTATGGGTGGTGTGAGCAGGGTGGTAAAAACAAGTGTACCACACTAAGAGTATGGGTGGTATGAGCAGGGTGGTAATAACAAGTGTACCACACTAAGAGTATGGGTGGTATGAGCAGGGTGGTAATAACAAGTGTACCACACTAAGAGTATGGGTGGTGTGAGCAGGGTGGTAATAACAAGTGTACCACACTAAGAGTATGGGTGGTGTGAGCAGGGTGGTAATAACAAGTGTACCACACTAAGAGTATGGGTGGTATGAGCAGGGTGGTAATAACAAGTGTACCACACTAAGAGTATGGGTGGTGTGAGCAGGGTGGTAAAAACAAGTGCACCACACTAAGAGTATGGGTGGTGTGAGCAGGACTGTAATAACAAGTGCACCACAGTAAGAGTATGGGTGGTGTGAGCAAGGTGGTAAAAGCAAGTGCACCACACTAACAGTATGGGTGGTCTGAGCAGAATAGCAATAACAAGTGTACCACACTAAGAGTAAGGGTGGTGTGAGCAGAATGGTAATAACAAGTGTACCACACTATGAGTAAGGGTAGTGTGAGCAGAATGGTAATAACAAGTGTAACACACTAAGAGTATGGGTGGTGTGAGCAGGATGGGAATAAGAAGTGTACCACACTAAGAGTATGGGTGGTGTGAGCAGGATTTTAATAACAAGTGTACCACACTAAGAGTATGGGTGGTGTGAGCAGGATGGGAATAAGAAGTATACCACACTAAGAGTATGGGTGGTGTCAGCAGGATTGAAATAACAAGTGTACCACACTAAGAGTATGGGTGGAGTGAGCAGGACAGGAATAACAAGGGTACCACACTAAGAGTATGGGTGGAGTGAGCAGGAGGGGAGTAACAAGGGTACCACACTAAGAGTATGGGTGGTCTGAGCAGAATTGTAATAACAAGTGCATCACACTAAGGGTATGGGTGGTGTGAGCAGGATGGCAAAAACAAGTGTACCACACTAAGAGTATGGGTGGTGTGAGCAGGATGGCAAAAACAAGTGTACCACACTAAGAGTATGGGTGGTGTGAGCAGAATGGTAATGACAAGTGTACCACACTATGAGTAAGGGTGGTCTGAGCAGGATAGTAATAACAAGTGTACCCCACTAAGAGTATGGGTGGTGTGAGCAGGATGGGAATAACAAGTGTACCACACTAAGAGTATGGGTGGTGTGAGCAGGATGGCAAAAACAAGTGTTCCACACTAAGAGTAAAGGTGGTCTGAGCAGGATGGTAATAACAAGTGTACCACACTAAGAGTAAGGGTGGTGGGAGTAGGGTGGTAATAACAAGTGTACCACATTAAGAGTATGGCTGGTCTGAGCAGGATGGTAATAACAAGTGTACCACACTATGAGTATGGGTGGTGTGAGCAGGATGTGAATAACAAGTGAACCACACTAAGAGTATGGGTGAAGTGAGCAGGGTGGTAATAACAAGTGTACCAGTCTAAGAATATGGGTGGTGTGAGCAGGATGGTAATAACAAGTGTACCACACTAAGAGTTTGGGTGGTGTGAGCAGGACAGTAATAACAAGTGTACCCCACTAAGAGTATGGGTGGTGTGAGCAGGATGGGAAAAACAAGTGTACCACACTAAGAGTATGGGTGGTGTGAGCAGGGTGGTAATAACAAGTGTACCACACTAAGAGTATGGGTGGTGTGAGTAGGCTGGTAATAGCAAGTGTACCACACTAACAGTATGGGTGGTCCGATCAGGATAGTAATAACAAGTGTACCACACTAAGAGTAACGGTGGTCTGAGCAGGATAGTAATAACAAGTGTACCATACTAAGAGTAACAGTGGTCTTATCAGGATGGTAATAACAAGTCTACTACACTAAGAGTATGGGTGGTGTGAGCGGGATAATAATAACAAGTGTACCACACTAACAGTATGGGTGGTCCGATCAGGATAGTAATAACAAGTGTACCACACTAAGAGTAACGGTGGTCTGAGCAGGATAGTAATAACAAGTGTACCATACTAAGAGTAACCGTGGTCTTATCAGGATGGTAATAACAAGTCTACTACACTAAGAGTATGGGTGGTGTGAGCGGGATAATAATAACAAGTGTACCCCACTAAGAGTATGGGTGGTGTGAGCAGGATGGGAATAACAAGCGTACCACACTAAGAGTATGGATGGTGTGAGCGGGATAGTAATAACAAGTGTACCCCACTAAGAGTATGGGTGGTGTGAACAGGATGGCAATAACAAGTATACCACACTAAGAGTAAGGGTGGTCTGAGCAGGATGGTAATAACAAGTTCACCACACTAAGAGTAAGGGTGGTCTGAGCAGGATGGTAATAAAAAGTGTACCACGCTAAGAGTATGGGTGGTCTGCGCAGGATGGTATTAACAGCTTCTTGGGGATATATTGTTTGTATATAGTAATTTGTGAATTATACATTAAGCACTTCTTGAAATCAAAAAGAGAGGTCTTTAAGGAGACCCATCTTTGTGTTTTTCAAAGAAGATTTATCATCAGTGGTTAGTGTGCCGTAATTCGGATGAAAGTTATACTGACCATGTGAAAGAATTGCATGGTTCTCTGTAAAGTGAAAGAACTGGGCGCAAATCATCTTTTCAAAGAACTTTTGCATAATGAGAGAAATTTGATATGGGTCTGTAGTCATTTGGGGATAAGCAATATGAGTTTTAAGAGAAGAGAAAGATAGTGACATATTTCTAGTATGAAAGAATGTTCCCAGTACATTCTAGTTCTACACATGAAATTTGTACAAGAAATTTGTGTTTTTTATCTTTTTTGGATATCTATGACACCTACAATTAACTGTTTTCCTGCCTTTCCCATGATCCCACACCTGGTTGACTTGTTTATAAGAATGACAATACTGCCACGAGGAAGTCTAGTGGTAGTGGAGACACAAGGCAATGTCTGTGTGGAGTAGAGGCAACACAAGGACGTTCCACCACAGTCACAGAGCCTTCTTTTTAGAAAGCAGCAATCTTTTTTGTGTGGACCTAACCTTAGATGGGCAGACTTGATCAATATGCTCAATCCAACCACCCTCTAGCCAGTTCTTCCAGGAGTCAGGCTTGTATTCAAACCCTTTTTACTAACAGTACAGTTAAGGGTTTATTATTCTGTGATACAGGGCCGGCTTTAAATGTTTTACAGTGGTATTGTCCTTCCCCTTTTAACAGACCGAGATTTCATGACTATCACAGAGATCTCCTAAATTTAATTACAATCCCCTAAATTTAATTACAATTATATATCAGCAGTGGAACTCATTTCAAGAGAAGCAGCGTTTCTCAATACCATTTGATTTTTACGTATTCCACTGCACTCAAGACAAGATTTCTGGTGTGTGAGAATCCCCATAAATATCCCTGCAAAGATTATGATAGAAAATAACTTGTAGCTTATTTTCACACCAAGACTTGCTTTCCATATAAATTGCTTTCTTTAAAAGACTCTCGTCTAGGATGTTATTTACATCCTTGTGATCCAGTGGTTGCATACTGTTTTGTCTGTGGCAAATGTGTGGTATAAGGGCAATGACCCATTCTCTAAGCTGGCTGGCTCCAGGTGACCCTTCTCATCACTGGAAGACATGCACATTAGTCCCCACTTTTGCATTTGAATGACCCAGACAGTACCACTTGAGGTCTACAGCCATTTCAATGTCTTTTAAAAAACTTTATCCCCCTTGTCTGCAAGATATCACAAGTCTTGACTAAAAATGCAAACAGCATAAGAAAAAATGGGAATGTTAATAATAAGAATAAAAACATAGATCTGGACAAACTGCAGACTATGTCTTGTAGGTGTTTCACACCCTCCCAAGGGGGTGGATGGCAGAGGTTGGACAACTTCAACTGAGCTGAGAATGGCATCCTGCTACAGGCCGTCAGGACCCATGGATTCTATCTGCTAGGGAGAGGGAGCGGTTACCAGCCTCTGTAGGACTAAATTTGGGACACAGTGGTCCATGACATCAGTGCGGTTGGTGTGCAGAATCAACAAAACCCAGTGGTATTCGAGACATGCCAATGACATGATCAGCTGGGCCTGCAAGAAGATGTGCAACATAATAGCAGGTTGAAGTGATGAGAAGACAATCCTAGTGTCCCTGCAGTGAGATATACCTGGAAGAGTGGACACAGTTTCAGGAGTGGACAATCCTTGTGACTTCCAAAGGGAGATACACTGGGTTAGTAACCATAGCACATTCCTATATAGCAACCATGCACTGTACATTGGCAGGTTATAGGTATTACTGGAGATGTTTCCCATAGGTATGTCAGTAATGGCAGCAAAAGTACCGAAGTATGTATGGCCTATATGTGTGTAGTCTGTACCACTGTCTGTGTGAGTAACACAGGAACTCACATGTAGTATGAGTATTCAGATTCACTGTGGTCTGTCTTGTATTGCATAATCACAGGATAGGCCACTGCTATAGTGACACCTGAACAGGCTGGGTCAGGAGCAGGCTGATGGCAGCACTTATACAGGCTCTGGTGATGATGCTAGGGCACAGATCAAATTACAGTCAGCAGACAAAAAAGAGCTGCCTAGCTCCCTCATGGTTGGGCTTCCACTCATTGCTCATGATGAAGGTAGAACCTCACCAACACCTGAGCTACAGGCTGAACAGCATGAGCACTCACCATCCCTGTCAAGGGAGCTCAGCCATGAATAAGAGCACCAACATTGCTGCCCCTGTAGCTGCATTCGATCTTGGTGTATCACCATATGGGCAGTCTAGAAGACATTCCAGGTGCAATCACATGTCACAGTCAGCTCCTGTTATGCAAGTGTGCGACAGCACAATCAGGAGATGCGCAGAGCTATCATCCAGGCACAGTTTGTTACTATTCATATTGCTGCAGCTTAGGGTTTGGCAAAGGGGGTTACCACCCTGGGCAGAAAGTGTCAGTGGGGATCAATCAGTCGATCCTGGCACAGTATTGCATATGCAGTCAAAACTGAGTGCTGTAACACTGTGTCTGGTACAAACTGTAGCAACTGCCTGCTACAAATGTAGCAGACATTTCTAACAAAGCAGTGCTCATACATGATATAAACTGTAGTAACTATTTACTACAGTTTCAAAGAAGAAAATATATATATTTTTTGCTCTTTAAGTTCAATTAAATGCTTTATTGAGGGAAAGGAGCAAGATCAAGGGACAGCACCAGGCATAAAATTAGTTAGATACACTAATACCATGTGATATGTAGATGAATGGTACACTGTCTTAGTGATGCCATGAAGTCTAGGAACAATTTCAGGATAGTATTTTTTGAGGACTGTGGTGGCACACTTAGATTTATTTGCCATCTCTCTATAGAGGACAACAAGTATTGCCATCACTGTCCAGCAGTGCTGTCTATAGCCAGGGGTGGGTATGTACATTGGGTGGTCACATTGTGAGGCCACTGCATGGTACAGAGTATACCCCTATATGTCTAAGAACATCTCAGCCCACCCCTGCATGTCATGATCAGAGATTCCTGACTGTCTCAAGTTGTAGGACACCCCACCAGCAGACTCCATGCAGGTCCCATTCCTACACAAGTACTACATCCTTGTCAAAGGGGCATCTAGGCCTGCCACATCAAGCCAATGTAATTGCAGTAATCCTGATCATTGTCATGTAGTGGCATGTCCTCTAAATCATGCTCCTGTAGTGTCACCCTCCCCCCATCACCAGAGGACACTGTCACTGATACAGAGTACACCTTTCCACAAGACCTCCATCTCCATCCTGGTTCAATACTGTTACACTTCTCCTGTCAGATGATCAAAAGGACTCACACCCTGTCTCTATTTCTAGTGTCATGGCCATTCACTCTGCTTGTGATGTCAGCCACGTGTTACTGTGTCCCTTGGCAGTTGTGAAAATTATAAAGATTATAACTCATTGCACCCTTCCTCCTGTTTCGTGTATGTAGAGATTTATGGTACGTTGTAGCTGGAGCATGCACTGCCCAGCATGCTCTTTAACTAATACTGCATGCATCATGTTTAGTCTGTCTGACATTACACTGCCACTGTTTGCTCATAAAGGGCCCATTGAGTTAGACTAGACATTGACAGTTTGCCTGTATTGGTAGTCACTGTGCCCTTCATTGTCTGAGGGAGGGGGATGACCTGGCAGGTACAGGATGTTACTCAACCTCACTGTTATTGCTGGATGATGTTGGGTATGCTGACTGCGCCAGGAGGACTTGTAGTTGGTCCAGATGTTCCCTACACAGAAGGTTCTCTGCATGCTTCACAGTAATCATGTTATGTAGCATGCAGAATACTATAAATATCTTGCGATCAGTGGGAAGGGTAAGCTTCAGAGTCCCCTTAGATTTATTCAGCAGGCACAATGCATGCTTTGCAATGTTTCTGATTTTCATGTTGGTGGTGTTATACTGCTTTTTAATGATGCTGTGTGAGTTTCTTATAGGCATTATCCACCTGGCCGCTGGTGAGAATCCTGTATCACCTAAAACACAACAACAATGTATTAGAGTATGAGGAATGAGTACACACTCTTGGTGATTCTCTAAAGTCATGCTGTATCACATTAATGACCACGAAAAAAGGCCTGTTAATGCAATGCAGCATTTTGCAATTCATAGACGTGGTTGCCACAATGAAGAAATATCTCATTATTGGCTAATTTGCATGTCTATGAATAGCAGTTAATACAAACTGTAGATTAGCACTTCCTGAGGTAGTTAACTGCAGTTGTTGCATCATATATGCACAAGCATTCATTTCCCCTCAGATAATTTCCCACACACAAGTACATATTCAACAGCTATCTCACACGCACACACTCACACACACATACCACAGACTTCATACCCATCCCTGAGATGTCTGAATGTCCCTGAAGTCTCTTTTCCTGACCTATGTGATCACAAATTAGTTGCAGTCCCACATTAATGTCAAGACGTGAGAGTTTTACATCACAACCCTCTGTGTTCCTGGTGTCTAGTGGTTCCTTGCACCCCTCATCCCCATTATGTTTTAAGTGCAATTATGGCATGAGCATAGTATCTGTGGTGTCTAGTCTACCCCACCTCTACCCCCTGATCCCAATTCTGTTTTAAGTAGTATTGAGGCATGAAAGTAATATACTTGGTGTTTGCTATTCCCCCACCCAATTTACAGGCTCTGCTTGTTAGTCTAGGGGTGTGAAAGTTTGCCACCCCTACAAAACCACACACACACACACACACACACACACACACACACACACACACACACACACATACACACTCACACATACACATCAATTCCTGTGGCATTCATTAACACACTCAACCATTCATCCATACGCACATGCACTCTTTCTGTAACCCCTCCAACCTCCTCGCACTACTACCTCCCAGGCAGACACACACTCACAAATGCACTAGCACATGCAACCCCTCACATACACACATGCATACACCTCCTAACCCATATCGTAATACTAAACTCCCTGGTAATAACCTCTACATCATGTTCACTACTGTGATGTGAAAGGAGCAGCTGTGCTGTGTGGGGAATTGCTCAGTGTGTAGATAGGTTCCTGGAGGTCGTTCATGGCTAATTAGCATATGCCTCTCTCCTGAACTACCTCATCTGCTTATAGCACTGCCACTGTCTTTGGAAAGACATATATATATATATATATATATATATATATATATATATATATAAACACACACCCATATGCATGCACTGAGAATTAATCTTGGTGCACACAAAACTTAAAAAAGCATGTTTTTGGTAGGGGCAAGTCCACCCCCACACACCCCTGACAGTTATATATTTTAACTCCAAGATCACACAATTCCCCAGGAAAAGGGTATATTCCCCTACCCAGAGATTGTTGATCTTGCACACCTGTTGACCATCAGTTTTGTCGACCAAATTTGTGGACACTGCTGGACAGTTACCAAGACTCGTAATATATATATATATATATATATATATAAATAAAACAGATATAGATTTTATATATATATATATATATATATATATATATATATAAAAACAGATATAGATTATAAAGATATATATATATATATATATATATATATATATATATATATATATATAAATATGAAGAGACAGAGAGATAGATATGGCAATAGATATGGGTACATGACATATAAGAGAAATACCTAAACACAGAATGTCAAAAGAGTGAACTGCTATGATCGAAATCCAAACACCAAACAATATAATAAAATAGAAAAAGAGTTGTGTGAACTTGCATAACAGCTGGCATAGGGGAATTGCACCTTTCCTCACTATAGTATAGCCTGAGAGTTAGCATGTGTGATTAGCAGGAGTGGTGGAGGTACAGGGGAGCTTGCTCCCCCTGAAAAAAAATATGTTTTTCTTCTTTTACCTTTGTTTCGGTGTTTTGAATTTTGATCAATTATATATATATATATATATATATATATATATATATATATATATATATATATATATATATATAAAAACACACACACACAAAAAAATTGATCAACATGCACGTCGACATGCTACTATGCATGCACTGAGAATTAATCTTGGTGCACACAAAACTTAAAAAAAAAACACAAAGAAAGCATGTTTTTGGCATGTTTCAAAACACTGAAGCTCAAAACACTGAAAACACATATACATATACTGAGTTTAAACAACATAAATCATAGCACGTTCCACCAAGTGTAAGCTGGGTGGCAAGCCCCCCTGCACCCCCCCAGGTGGGGGGCCCCCTTGCTACTTAAATATATCAACTCCAAGATTGCCCTTAGTGTAGTGAAGTGCAATCTTGGAGTTGATATATATAAGTAGCAGGGGGTGTGGAGGGCACAGCCCCCCACATGGGGGGTGCAGGGTGGCTTGCTCCCCTGCTTATACTTGGTGGAAAGTATTATTATTTATGTTGTTTAAACTCAGTATATGTATGGTATGTGTTTTCAGTGTTTTGAGTTTTCAAGATTTTGAAGTTTCAGTGTTTTGGTTTCAGTGTTTTGAGTTTCAGTGTTTTATATATGTATATATATATATATATATATATATATATATATACAGATATAGATAATGATATAGATATAGATTACATATGTACATACACATATACAGATAATGTACATATTGAATACAAACCTGTGGTTCAACGTTTATTTTGCCAAACAGAAAAAATGCCAGTATGTATGATCAAAACAAACACAAAATTTCCACTGAACGCCCAGGAGAAGGATGGCAAATAATAACAGATCTTGTCAGGATTAGTGTAAAACAACTTCAATCAACACTTTCATCCACAAAGGACTTCTTCAGAACAAAGTATAAATTCACTAAAATTCCATTCACATTTATAAAAACAAGTAACCAATCAGCAATAGCAACTAATCAAACATTAATTAAGATATCATTAATTCACACCAATCTTATTGATCTAAAAACTAACCTAGTAAATTGCATTTGACTTAGAATGTTTAGTCTCCTATCTTTTAAAAACATTTGATGTTTGGAAAACTATCAGCAGCTAATTTTAATTGCCAGCGTGTCTCTTTCTTTTCTACTTTCTTTCTAAAATCACCTCCACTTTTGTCTGAAAAAACATATTCAACAACAACGAACAAAAACTTTTTAAAATGAAAACATTCAACTGAATGTTTGAATGGTACATTTTTGTCATCTTTGGTTTTAATAGCATATTGGTGTTTTTTGACTCAGACATCTAAAGTTTTGGTGGTCATTCCTATGTAGTAGGCATTATCATCCACTACACATTCTAAGGTACACAGCTCCTTTAGCTTTACAATTAAACACCCCAGGAATATTGATAGTAAAACATAAATGACATAGATCTAGATAAGGCTCCTCCAAAATAAATCTACATACTGAAAACATTCCACATTTATACATCCCATTCGGCTTAATGGGCATACATCCAGTAAATTTTAAATTTCTAATTTCCCATTGTGATATATTCTTTAAGTTATAAGAATTCTTAAAAACAAATCTGGGCCTAGTCCCTATATGCTTTACCAGGTCTAGGTTTCCTTGTAAAATTCTCCAAGTATTTTTAATAATATCACGTATTTCATAACTATCAACTGTCATGTTAATGTTACATATAGCTGTATTTAAATCATAAACTCCTTTTTCATTAATTTTTAAAAAAGGTTTTAACAAAATAGGGAAAAAATATTTATTTTTTATGTCTTATTTCATCAGCTGTTTTCATAAGCATAACCTTGTCATATCCCCTATTCATAAATAAATTAATAATGAAGGAAACTTCTGCCTCAAATGTCTCATCTTCTGATGTCATCCTGGATGCTCTGATGAACTGACCTCTGGGAATGATATTTTTTATAAATTTTGGTTGGTAACTCTGAAAACTCAAACAATTATTACTTAAAATATTTTTTCTGTGAATTTTACTTTCAAAGCTATGAAAAAAATATTCCATGTTAAATATACATCCAAAAAAGACAATTCTAACCCACATTTACATGTAAGTAAATTAAAAAAAAATCTGACCTGTCATTCATCAATTTAATTATGGCATAAGCATAATTTTCAGTACCCTCTAAAATCATAAATATGTCATCAACAAATCTATTATAATAAACAACATTTAAGATTGAAGCCAAGGGTAAAAAAAACTTGTCTGCTCCTACCAGCCAAGAACTAGATTGGCAAAGGCTGGTGCTGCTGCTGAACCCATGGCTACACCCCTAGTTTGTTTATACACATGTCCATTAAACAGAAAAAATGTTATATAACAAAATCTCTAACAGATCACAATACAAAATCACATCCTTGAGGTTAATATTATTAAATTCCATTACAAAATTCCTTACATATTCCACTCCCATCTTTTGTGGAATGCAAGTAAAAAGACAGTATATGTCAATAGGTACACAAACATTTTTAGTTTCATTAAACTCATAGGTCTGACTAAATAATCAAATTTTCTCCAGAAAAATCCCAAGAGTCCTTAATGTAAGATCTTAATCTTGAAGTATTGGATTAAAAATATAGTCTAAGAACAAAAAAATCCCTTCCATGACAAAACCTGGAGCAGACATAATAGACCAAAAGGGCAGATTACCAAGATTTTTATGGATCTTTCATATCCTGAATAATACACACAATTTAGGATTCTCAATAAACAAAAAATGATATAATTCTACATCAGTAATACCTTCCACATAATAGGCATGCAGGATAGCAGATATCTTTCTACAACTTGTCGAATTCTTCCATATTCACCTTTAAATATTTGTCAGGATTATTCAACATATTTTTCAAACCCTCTATATATCTTTGCTGATCCATAATGACCAGACCTCCACCCCTATCAGCATTCATACATCTAATATTAGTATTATTCTTTAATTCAAATAAGACTTTTGTTTCTTCCTTATTGAAATTAAAGTACCTGTTCTTAAATTTTTGACTTAAATGTTCCCGAATCTCTTTTTCACACACTTTTTCAAACACTCTTAAAGTACTAATTAGATTTGGATTATAAGTGGAAGGTTTAAAAAAAGTCCTCTCTGGCATATTTACTCCTTGTAAAACCTAATTCAAGTTCAGATTCTGAGTAAAATGTTTCAACAACAACAATGTGTAAACCTATGTCAGCCCTTCTACTGGGCACAACATTCAAACCAAGCTCTAAAATTTTTAAATGAACAGAAGAAAAAAACTACACTAGACAAATTAAAGATCTTTATAGAATACCTTAGACTTTCATCGAGTCCATTAACTTTCTCTATTATGTCCCTGTTGAATGAATGCCAACTGTGATATTCTCATCCCTGTTAAAGTTTTTTGGACATATAAGGTGTGCATGTAACTTGTTCTATATAGGCCAAACTAAAAGGGCCTTTAAAATAAGGCTGCTAAAACATCTTAGAGGTATCAAGGCAGGTAAAATAGAAAATCCGTTGGCCCAACATTTAAAAATCTATCATGGGGGGACCCTGAAAGTTCAGTGGCAACAATTTTAGAACAAGTACATGGGGTGAATGAACTGGATCTTAAAAATAAACTGTTGAACAAAGAAACATTATTTATTCTGAAATATAAGACGTTGAAACCTAATGGACTTCATGCAGATTGTTGTTGGAAAAGTGTTATGTGATGAATTTTATTTAAATCGTCTTTTAATGTTTTAAAATGAATCAGTGATGTAATTATAATTGTTTAATTATTTAATTAGTGTGATTTAGAACTGTTGGATAATATAAATTGGTGAATGTATTCAGTGTATGGTTGTACTCCTTGAAGGCTGTTTCATAGCCGAGGTGCTAGAGAATCAAATAAACCTGTTGTTTTTTGCTACAGTGTGGTTTTCATAGTTGGAATACTTTTTGTGCTTTGTGCTTTGTGCCATTGTGTATTGTGGTGAGGAGGTGAGATGGCCAGTGATTCAGCAGTTAATATTCCACATATTTTTAGAGAGGATATCTTGGATTCCTCTCTACGCACATTAGATGGCTTTCTGAGGTCGAGTTCAGAATGTGAGAGAGATCGTGAGAGAGAGACCAGATTGATAGATCAGTGGGCAGTGGTGATGCACTACCCTCAGTGGTATGGGAGAGACTGCTTGAGGAAACTAGAAGTAAGCGTTCTCCAAATCCATTTGCTGATATGGGTAAGCATTCCATAGATTTGTCATCTGAAGTTACAATTTTAATTGATAAACTGGAACAGCTTTTGAATAAGGAAACAGCTGCATACTATAATAAGACTAGCCTCCAGAGGTATCTGGACTTGGATATTACTCCACGGTGCTAAGGGCAGTAAAACATCCATCCCAACCATTCAATGTGACTTCTACGGAGGACAAATTATTCAAACAGCGATGGGAGAAAGCAGCACATCTGTGTTCCAGGGAATGGACTACTATCATGATAGAGCGAGATGAGATAAAACTGTTGAATATAAAAAAGACATTAATAATGTTTGCAATAATCTCTTGGTTAATCTAGAAAAGTCATGTATTGAGACTTGTTTGCATGACATTCAAGAAAAACTGTGTAATTTTGAAAAAAAATTATTGGAACAAAAACTTAATAAAATCAAGCGAGACCTACATGACTATGAAAATGGGACTGACTTTTTTAGACAGACCAATCGGAAGTCACGTTCGAGGGTTCATTTTCAGGAAGGAGATGGGCGGGTAAGAAGTGAAACAAGACGTGAGGCATTGTCTAGTGATAATGGTAGAGGTGTCAGTGATTATGAAGATGAGAGAGAATACCCGCCCTTACCTGTTGCTAATAATGGACAATACATGCAAGATAATTTTCGTTCTTGAGGAGGGATTAATGGCCAAAGAAAGAGAAATCATCCAGACCATGAACAGCAGAGAGGGGAACAACAGCGGTAATGGCGGAACAACAAGAGAAGTAGATGGTACTAATTGTTTTCATGTAAATACAGACTTAATTATTAATTTATCAGGTTCAGAGATTAATGGACATTTATATACTGCATTAAATCATGGTTTAAAGTTCGTGCTCACTGTGGTACCGAGATTATATGAATGCAAAATAGAACTATGCAAGTTCATTCGTAAATTGCATCTATGGTATTTTTTTAATGTTCAGCATGAAACACAGTTAAATGTTTTTACTGAGCAGAATGTCTTTGAAAGTAGTAGCAATGATGATGAAAATATGTTGTATAATGATTCATTTGAGTCTTTTACCTCTTGCAATAGTGAATTTAATGCATATTGCCCTATAGATACTTCCAATGTTATTATAAAGAGTAAATTTATTCCACCCTTTAGTCATGAAGGCATTAAAGGTTTCCACTCCTTAATGGAATATGAAATTGATTTATTATTTAATGAATTTAACACTGAAAATATTTACTATAATCTGACAGAGTGAATGGTTGTCTTTGGCTGAATTTTCCAAACAGCATGATCTGATGGTTAAACCATCAGATAAAGGTAACAAAATTGTGATAATGCATTACACTCAATACATGAAAATGTGTTTAGACTTACTAAAGTATGATAGAGTTTATCAACTAGTGAGTGTTAATAAGGAGGATGAAGCAAAAAAGAATTATATACATTTAATACAAAAGGGCTTGAGATTGGGTTATTGGACTGATGCTGATGTAGCGAGTAAACGTATATGTGAGGATGCAGGAGAAGCATATTTTTAATGTTTACCTAAGGTTCACAAGTGTTTGCCAGACCCCCTGGGGAGGCCTATAGTTTTGGCCAGTAATTATTTCCTACATAATGTGGGGGTAATCCTTCATAAAGTTTTATTGAAGGAGGTTATTTGCTTGCCTTCTTATATAAAGGATTCTTTCGACTTCCTTGACAAAATATAAAATATTAGGTGATCAGAGGGAATGTACTGGATGACTTTAGATGTACAGTCTCTATATTAACATCAGACATGAATCAGGGATGGAAGATTTGAGTAGAAAGATGGGGGATAATCCATTAGCCTATTATATCTTAGAACTAGTTAAATTTAGTTTGGAAAATAATTATTTTTGTTTTGAAAATGAAATGTACCATCAAGTGCAGGATACAGCAATGGGCTCCCTCTTTGCACCCATGTATGCCAATATTTTTATGGGTATGTTCGAAGGAGAATATATTTATACCAATAGGTTTTATCAAAGGTATGTGAAAATATATTTTAGATTTATAGATGATCTGGTTTTCTTATGTGATGAGAGTAGCCAGTTTGTACAGCAATTTATAGATGAAATACAACAAAATAGATTTAATATTAAATTTGATGGCTTACAATATGGGGATGAAATAACATTTTTAGATATAAGATTGATAGGGAGACCTGGTAGAGGTGTTACCACCAGTATCCATAGAAAATTTAATGAGGTTAATCAATTTTTAATGGGTACGGGTTGTCTCCCTAAGCACACCTTATAATCACTTCCTTTTGGTGAGTTTTTAAGAATTTCGAGATTATGTACAGATGATAAGGTCTTTAAAAAAAAGCTGGCAAATACTGGAGTTATGTTTAAAAATAGGCAATATGACTCCAAAGTAGTAGAAAGAGATATGTTTCAAGTTCAAGATTTGAGATATGGAAGGAAAAAGAAATTGAGAACATATAGTACTACTATTAATTGTGTAGAGTATAATAATAAGGATAGTTTTTTTATAGTCATGGAATATAATGTTTTAAGTGATAATATAAAAATATTATTTTATATTATTGCAACTATTTGAAAAGATTTAGTGAGTTAGAAAGGGTGACTAGGGACAGACCCATTTTTTCTTATCAACAAGGGAGAAACTTGAAAGATATGATAGTTCATACCAGATTTCAAAGACCTGTTATTATTTCATTTCAGCTAGGGAATAAAGACATGGTGGCTTGTAATAGATGTATAGGTTGTAAACATGTAGTAAAAACATTTTTAAGAATTAATGGAACTCCCTTTAAAGTAACTGGAAATTATAATTGTCATACAGTTGGGGTGGTGTATGCTAGAAGGTGTGCATGTAACTTGTTCTATATAGGCCATCCTAAAAAGGCCTTTAAAATAAGGCTGCTAGAATATCTTAGAGACATCAAGGCTGGTAAAATAGAAAGTCCGTTGGCCCAACGTTTTAAAATCTATCATTGGGGGGACCCTGAAGGGTTAGCGGCAACAGTTTTAGAACAAGAACATGGGGTGAATGAATTGAATCTTAAAAATAAACTGTTGTACAAAGAAACATTATTTATTCTGAAATATAAGACGTTGAAACCTAATGGACTTAATCCAATTGGATTGTTGTTGGAAAAGTGTTATGTGATGGATTTTATTTAAATTGTCTTTTAATGTTTTAAATGAATTAATGATGTAATTATAATTGTTTAATTATTTAATTAGTGTGATTTAGAACTGTTGGATGTATAAATGGAAGAATGTATTCAGTGTATGGTTATACTCCTTGAAGGCTGTTTCATAGCCTAGGTGCTAGAGAATCAAATAAACCTGTCTTTTTTTTTGGCTACAGCGTGGTTTTCATATTTGGTATATGTTTTGTGCTTTGTGTCATGGTGTATCTTTCTACAACTTGTTAAATTCTTCCATATTCACCTTTAAATATTTGTCAAGATTATTCAACATATTTTTCAAACCCTCTGTATATCTTTGCTGATCCATAATGACCAGACCTCCACCCTTATCGGCCTTCATAAATCTAATATTAGTATTATTCTTTAATTCAAATAAGACTTTTGTTTCTTCCTTATTGAAATTAAAGTACCTGTTCTTAACTTTTTGACTTAAATGTTCCCGAATCTCTTTTTCACAGATTTTTTTCAAACACTCTTAAAGTACTAATTAGCTCTGGATTATAAGTTTGAAGGTTTAAAAAAGTCCTCTCTGGCATATTTACTCCTTGTAAAACATAATTCAAGTTCAGATTCCGAGTAAAATGTTTCAACAACAACAATGTGTAACCTATGTCAGCCCTTCCACTGGGCACAAAATTCAAACCAAGCTCTAAAATTTTTAAATGAACAGAAGAAAAATCTACACTAGACAAATTAAAGATCTTTGTAGAATACCTTAGACTTTCACTGAGTCCATTAAATTTTTCCATTTTGTCCCTGTTGAATGAATGCCGAGTGGGAAATTCTCATCCCTGTTCAAGTTTTTTGGACATGCTCCCAGCTGGTTAATGTTGTTGTCAGTCATATTGGTGGGAAACAATTCATTCACTGTTGGTATTCATTGCAAAATAATACTTTATCAGCTGACAATGCTTCTGTAGTTTCCAAACCTTCTTTTTCAGAAACATTGTCATCCAATAATGTGTCATCACTTCCAGACTCATGACTACAGTCCTTATTGGTTGGTAAATTTTGCTATCTTTAATTGAAGGAGGATCAACTAAAACTCATTATGTTGGCTTTATTGTCATTATAACTTGGATCAAAGTTAACATATGCAGTCTTTTACTTTTATTCAAAACTATCTCTGATGATTTTGTTGGACTTACGTTCTACTATTAAGGATTGAAACTTCTCCACATTCGAATGCAATACATCATAATCTTTACAAATTGCCAATACCTCATTTAGAGATCGTTGTATCCTTTGATTCACTTTAAGCACAGGAGAACTTAGTTCTTTAATTAAAGAATTGTGATGAATCAATAGACATAGAAATTGTAGCCCACCATAGTTAAAAAACTCAGTACATTTCTAAAAAAAGGATTGGTGTGTTTAACTCCATTGGGGTACCTTTAGGTACAATGTTAAGGTTTATGCATCTTTCAAAATATTATTCTCAAAAGTTAGAGCTTGATATTTCTTTAAGCTCTTCTCCAATTCACTCAAGTCTTTTTTCAGATTATTTTTACTAAGAAATTATTGTGTAACATTTCTCCATTACTAGAAAAAAGGATCATTTAAATCCAGAACAGTCTGTATGTCTTTATACTTTATGTTTCTGTCCACAAAATAGAAACAGTCTCTCTACATACAGTCTCAATATTCAAAAAATATTTCTTAATGTTAGATTTTGAGCTTATTTGATCAGCAAATAATGCAACTGACTTACACATTTCTCCCATGGTATCAATCAAAATTCTCAACAAATGAATGTCTGTACTATTGAGAGTTGGATGAATAGTTAATTCCAGCAAAAAAGTCAAAAGAAACACAAACAACACAGGCCGAAGTGAAAAACCAATGATGCAAACACAAAAATTCCACTGAACTACCAAGAGAAGGATGGCAAATAATAACAGAGCTTGTCAGGATTAACATAAAACAACTTTAATCAATGCTTTCATCCCCAAAGGGCTTCTTCAGAACAAAGTGTAAAATCACTAAAAATCCATTCACATTTATAAAACTAAGTAACCAATCAGCAATAGCAACTTATCAAACATTAATTATGATATCATTAATTCACACTAATTATCTTATTGAACTAAAAAAACAACCTGGTAAATTACATTTGACTTAAAATGTTAGGTCTCCTATTTTTTAAAAAACATTTGACGTTGATGTTGCCATTTTTACCTGGAAACCTATCAGCAGCTAATTTTAATTGCTAGAGGATCTCTTTATTCTACTTTCTTTCTAAAATCACCTCCCCTGTTATCTGCAAAACCTTGTTCAACAACAATGGGAAACAATGAATAAAAACATTTTAAAATTAAAACATTCAACTGAATGTTTGAATACTGTGTTTTTGTCATCTTTGATTTCAGTAGCATATAGGTGTTCTTTGATTTGGACATCTAAAGTTCTGGTGTTCACTCCTACATAGTAGGCATTACATCCACTTCACATACTAACGTACACAACTTCTTTAGATTTACAATTAAACACCCTGGGAATCTTGATATTATAACACAAATGACCTAGATCTAAAGAAGACCTCTCCAAAATGAGTCTACATACTCGACAATTTCCACATTTATGCATCCCATTGATCTTAACAGACTTGCATCCAGTAAAATTTGAATTTCCAATTTCCCATTGTAATATATTCTTTAAGTTATAAGAATTCTTAAAAAAAATCTGGGCCTAGTCCCTACACTCTTTACCAAGTCTGGGTTTCCTTGTAAAATTCTCCAATTATTTTTAATAATATCACATATACCATAATTATCAACTGTCATGTCAATTTTACATACAGCTGTATTTAATTCATAAACTCTTTTTTCATTATTTTTTAAAAAAGGTTAGTATGTGTGATTAACAGGAGTGGTGGGGGTACAGGGGATCTTGCAACTCCCCCCCCCCCACTGCAAAGAATATATTTTTCTTCTTTTTCCTTTATTTCAGTGTTTTGGATTTTGTTCTTAGCAATTTGCTCTTTTGCTGTTTAGGGATTTCAAGTAAAGGTCATGAATCCATAGATAAATATACATATAGATACAGATACAGATATAGATACAGATGTAGATGTAGATATAGGTGTAGATATAGATTAGATATATACATACACATATACAGATAGATACAGATAATGTGCATATTGAATACATACCTGTGGTTGAAAGTTTATTTTACCAAATAGAAAAAAGCCAGTATGTATGATCAAAAATCAAATGAAAGCATATACCAGCTTGTTTCTTTGTGACATTGCAGTACTGTAAAAATCATGGAATTTACCCTTTTCCTACTGTAGTGCTATCTTGGGGTTAGTATATATAATTAGAAGGGGGTGGGAGGTGTAGCAGTGCTTGCCCCCTACAAAACATGCTTAAATTGATTTTTCAGTGATTTGTTTTCAATCATTTGTGCTCAATCACTTCAGGTTTGGTGCTTTACTTTTCAACAAAGTGACATAGATATATAAATACAGATATCTACTTACACTTACTGATTAGGTGGGCCTGATGAAATTTCCTATTCAAGCAATGGTGATATAGATGACTTTTACACATGATGTGGAACTCCTGGGCTCTGTCAGAGTGTTGTGTAGACATACTAGTTACTGACACCTGTGAGTCGCACACCACTACTTGGAGGTATGGTAGCCCTTTCTACTGAAATACTTTTGTCCACAAACACCAGCTGGAGCCGTTACCACCACATATGGGCAATCTATAACATCTACTACTTCAGGGGGCATGGGCAATGCCAAAGAAGCCACACATGGTGGCTGCTACGTCTCCTAATATGCTCCTCATCCATATATGAAAGTAGCATATCGAGAACTGTACTGAACATTCTGTAATTTGACATCTGTGATATACCCTGTGAGTCCCCTTACTGTTTCTGGAAGGTCCCTGTGGCAAGTACGGTAAGAGTTACAGTCTGCCAGTATATAGGAAATCGAGATACGTCTCCAGATCCTGTAAGTGCATAATACATGTACACAAATGCTTGTATAACATCTCTGTCTGCATGAAAATTATCTCTCAGCTACTGGTTGGTTTTCAGATAGTATGTAATCCATTGTTGGTACTATTTCCATCTCAGCCACCTGCCCCTGTGTTGCACTGTTGGGTGTGAAGTTGTGGTGTTCATAATCACTACGCACTGATTCGTGACTTCATTACCACAATCAACAAGACATGCTGGAGGGACATGTTCCTCACCCAGAGACTGCCCATGCTCTGGAATAGACTTCCCATACATGTCAAGCAGAGCACCTCAGTGTCCCTCTTCAAGAGAAATCTTGATGGGTAATAGAAAGTTCAGCCCGGGGATCACTCCAGTAGCTCTACTTGATAGAGGCACTGGGAACTAACATTAGGCAGCACAATGCCAGGACACTTCTATGGGCTAGGCTTGTAAATGCTCCAGGGCCATTAGCCTAGTACACACCTATGAACCTATGAGTGCTACCTCTACTCTGAACATATTTGCTTGTTGCAACTCTGAAAATTCTCATGTGCATTTTGCGTTTATACTGACATTCAACTTGTGAACACTTATTGCTCCCTATGACTATGAATCATGATCTGCTTCCTGAGGTGCTCAACTGCATCTCATTATACATTCATTAAAACCATGCACCTTCATGTCATTATATAGTCATTTGCATACACCATTTATTTTCTGTTTCTGCAGCTCTACCTGGAACTATGCACCCCAATATGCCTGTATGTGACCATTTCAGCATGCAACAGTATACTGTTTACTATGCAAGTTGATTTTCTAAACTATCTTTTCTGCCTGTTAGACTTCAACACACCTTTTCTAAGACTACTATAGCTACCTGGAATTTATCTCTTGCAGTCATTACGAGCACTATATTAATCATTGGAAACCAATAGCGTGGCTGGGGTGGGGTGAAAGAGGCAATCACTTTGGGTGCTGTCTTGTCCAGGGTGCAATTCTCTGATGTAAAATAAAAAAAAAAATGTGCATATGTAGATATATATATATATATATATATATATATATATATATATATATATATATATATAAGACACACACACACACACACATACACACATATATATATGTGTGTGTATATATATATATATATATATATATATATTTCCCTTTAAGGGAAATGGGAATGCATACGTCCTAGATAGATGTTTGAGATGCTCCTGCATGTCTCTTGCCCCTGCTTCCTTCATCGTGCTTAAGCATCTCCACATAAAGACCTGCGATTGGCTGCACAGGTAGAGAGGGTGATGCTGCAGTGCAAGAAAGAAAGTGCCTTGTGCTGTAGCATTGGCTCCCACAGATAACTGAGAGATATAGTGTTTTCAAAATCTGAATTGCTCAGTTTAAGTACATTTGGCATTTGGGAAGACAAAATTACAGCAGAAAAAAACAGCAAGTCTTTTAAGTAAGTAGGGTTACTTACTAGTACGCTTATTGTGCGTACATGGGGAAAATACTGTAGAGATTGTTGGAGAAAAGTTTCATTTTGTGTCATTTAAGTGCTTGTGCAAATTTGGGCAAACTGCTGAAGGGGTCATTGGGGAAAACATTTAATTCCGGTGCTTGTACATACTTGTATAGACTGCTGAAGGGGGTCATTCGGAGAAACATTTCATTCTGGTGCTTGTGCATACATGGACAAACTGCTAAAGGGATCTTTGGTGGGAAATTTTTCATTTTAATGCTTCTGCGTACATGGACAAATTGCTGAAGGGATTTTTGGTGGGAGATTTTCATGTTGGGATCATTTCTGAGCTTGTGCATACTTGGATAAACTTGTTGAAGGGGTCATGGGGGAAATGTTTCATTCTGGTGCTTGTGCATACTTGGACAGACCACTGAAGGGGTTGTTGGGAAAAATGATTCATTCTGGTGCTTATGTATACTTGGACAAACTGCTGAAGGGGTGTTTGGGGAAAATAATTCATTTTGGTGTCATCTGAGTGCTTGTGCATACATGGGCAAACTGCTGAAGTGGTCATTGGATGAAATGTTTCATTTTGGTGCTTGTGCATACATGGACAAACTACTGAAGGGATAGTTGGGGGAAATGTTTCATTTTGATGTTAATGAAATGCCTGTGCATACATGAACAAACTACTGAAGAAATCACCAGGACATTTAAAGAAAGAAAGCAAACAATACAGCTATATTGCTTGATAGGCACCAATGCAGCAAAGCCAAGCATAATTTTAATGTATATTCTTCTTGATTTTAAAACAAGGATGTAGTAAATCCTTCCACTATGACTCACTGAAGATTAAACCCCCTGATGATCAGGTTCACTGAAATGTGTTTTTTTTTTTTCGGAAGGCAGACTCCCCTGCATCCCCAGTGTGGGGGCAAGCCACCCACACCTCCAAATTTATAATACTAGCCTCTTCTTATTCATTAAAAAAGTAATATATATCTCTGCCTCTCATGAAATCAGAGTCAGGAGGGCATAACTCTCAATCTCTTAGCACAAGAAATCTGGACAAAGCCTATAATAATGGGGTCAAACCCCCAAAACAGGGATGGGTTCTAAACATTGCTGTTACAAAATATAAATTTAGAAAGTTGCTAGAATAACATGGTTTGTATTAGTAAGCATTTTCTGAAAGAAACAAAGTCTTAAACACAAATGTATGTCACTATTTAATGAGTTCAGTCCTCAATGATTTATGAGGTGAAAATCTGGACATTCTGCAAAAACCTGGACAATTGGCAGGTATGGTCAGGGTCCAGGGCTATGCATTCAGCACATGTTGCTTAATACTCTGAACGTCCATCAGTTACCTAGGTGAACTAAGGAGAAAAACAGCAATCAAAAATGGCTTTGTCCAATCAAAAATGAGATCTCACTGTACTCTGAATTCTTAATAGGCTTCTTGAGGTCTCCATTAAGAGTACCTTGAAATAATCACAATTACTGCAGATATGCAGAATAACAAATGTCGCTGCCCACGGTACTATGCTGTATGTTTGAGCCAAAGATTTGTGTAGGGCTTTAGAAACCTTTCTTTTACCTTCAGTGTTTAAGCAGCTGAAGAGTATCATAAAATAAGATCGGTATATATAATGCAGTATACTGTCAGAAGCAATTTAATCCAACGGACTGTTTTTTTTTTCTTTTTTTTTCAATATCTTTCTATTTCTTCTTTTGCTTACTTGCTTACACTTTACATCTATCTTTATTTGTTATGCTTGGTGGTCATTTTATAACTGAAATAGTCAATCTCAGAGGTACAGCCTATATTGTGTGGTATAGGGTTGCCACCTTTTCACATGCCCAGAGAGGGACATTTTACAAAGCATACCCATGGCCATTGCAAAGGAAAGAGATTCACTTTTTGCCAAAGTAAAAGCTTATTCTTGTAACAAATGAGGTGTGTGTGCTACTTTGTTTAACATTTAGGTGTTTCAGATACAAAATAACTGTTTTATACAACTCTTAAAGAAAACTTATGAAGTATTTTTTGTCCTAAAAATCTCAGGACATTTGCAATGTTTTAGTTTTTTTGTTTTGCAGGACATAACTGCCCAAAAAGGACAGGTGGCAACCCTAGTATTAGTATCGTATTATTTCACTGGGGCATGCTGTTAGCAGACAATAAACCACACAGTGTTGTGCAGATGATCCAGTATTCACTGAACTAGAATTGACTAACAAAAAGTGCTATAAGGAGCTGTCAATATGATGTAAACTTTGGGTACAAATGGTGCCACAATGCACACTAGTTTGTCTGTACAGTATACATATACATACGTGTGTATATATATATATATATATATATATATATATATATATATATATATATATATATATATAGGCCAAGATGTATAGTTTAGCTGCTTCTCTCTTAGGTTATAATTTTTCTGTATCTGTCACAGCCACAGTTAGTTCATGTTTTTTTTTTCTGTGGTGCAGTTCATATTTACCAAGCTATTAATAGTATAATTTGTTATGCTACTGTTGTCATTTGGAATGTACCTGCAAAGAGATGTGGACTTTGCCGAATTCTGCTTTATTTTTAATATTTGTGTGGTACCTTTAAACTGCTGAAACTGTGTTGTGTTTAACTATGCATCACATGACATTTAAATGACTAACTCAGAAAATGCATTAAACGTTCAATAAAATTTCTTGTTCAGACATACTTTTGAGCCTGTTGGTCTATGTTTTTGTGAAAAGTTGTCAAGGCATTTTTCCAACCCCTGTCCAAAAAAATTAAATTTTTTTGCACTGTAGGTGGAGGGCAGGGGAGAGCAAGCACCATGGCCTAGCTACTCCTCTACCAGAAACATCCATATTGTTGAACATTTCAAATACTGAATATTTTTAACCTCAGCAGAAGTGATCGAGTGATCACATAATTGCTTCTGCCAGCTTTGCTTTGCTGCAGGTCACAGAACAGCTAAGTTAACAGTTAAGAGCTGCTACTGATTTTGATAATTTTCCTCTGGATTTAACTAAAATATTAGCTCTGCAGGACCTAGGATAATTACATTTTGTACTCTATGGGCGTGCCTTCGCTGAAGGTTGGGCGTCGGGCTGGCAACTCGGCACCATAAAAATCGACTGCCAATCATTAGCAGTCTGAGTTCCACTGTGGTGACCCCTAACCAGGAAAAGTCGAAAAGACTAACAACAACTGAGTTGTACTGTAATAGCTGTGCACTACTTGCTGATTTTGCCGATTTTCCTGTATTCCAGATATAAATTGTTTTGGTTTAAATCTAGTGAGAGTAGAGAAAGAACCTAGCCATTTTCAAGCCTCTGATTGCTGTAGAACCTTGAAGCGTGTCATTTTGCTAATGAGCAGTGTACCTCTTCAAATGTTTTCAGGCCTTTCTCCGTTTCTATATTGTTTTAAATTACCTGTATTTGCAACGCGCTGCTCATTACACAGCCACATTTAATGGTGCACTGTATAAACGCAGGTATCTTGAGCCATATACATCAATACTGGTTAGAGTGATTGGCAATATTTGTTGTATGGACAGCTGCCTGTAGTTGCACAAGGAACCACACTGTGCACAGCTGCTCCACACAGTAGAATCAAACAGCTTTCAGGCATTTAGAGCCTTACCTTTCTCTATCCAGCTTACTCCCACAATTCCTTCTGTACTTTAAAAGTCAGTATTTGAGAGTAGAGGCTCTGGCTTGTACTATGTTGTGAGTTGCTCTTCTGTGTTGGCTCAAAATGTTTCTTTTAGACAAGTAGCACTTTCATTAAATCAACTCCAAATTTCATAGGTGCTTCAGTCCTCATTAGTGAGTACCTGGAACCCTGGATTTACACTTTTCAACCATATGTGTAGCTAGCTTGGCTGAAATGGGTATCCTGAGAGAATGCAGCATTTGTCTCATGTTTACTGATGTCCATGTACAACTCAAATCAGCAGACACTGTGTGAGAGATGTAGCTATGCAATATTATTGGATGCAAAACTCTGTCACAAAGCCACAACAAGTAACAATCAGGTTCTCAGTATCACACAAAACCACATCAAACAAAGCACACACAGTTCAGACCAAATACACAGACCTACATATGATAAGGGTCTTAAAGGTAACCTACATAATTTAAAAAGGCCTCCTAAATGTAACCTAAAAAACAAGTCCCATCTGCAACCTCAGACACACACAATGCAGCAGCACCCACCATGAAACATACATCTAGTTGTCACACTGACTCAGTTCAAAAGGTAAACCACCAGACATTTCAATATCTTATTCATAGTTAACTCCTTAGTGGGACATACCACTCCCCAGGTCGTGCAAATAGAGGGTCACGGTCAGGCAACAAGATTCACTAGATCATGTAAGCACTGAAGTCCTTGCACCACAAGTACACATATGACCCAGCCATAGTACATGTATGTGCAAATAAGTTGACACCGACCTTCCTGGACTATATGAAGAGACAATACAGACCTCTCAGAATATGTGTCTGATGCTGGTATGAGCCTAGCCTTGAGCAATATTCTACCATCACCGAGAATGATGCCGTAATAACAAGAGGTTACTGATTTCAACCACTGGCTCATCTACTGGTTTCATTCAAAGAGGTTACATTATGTATCAGCTAGGGAAGAGAGAGTCGCCAATTTAAACTACCTTGCCAGAGAAGCCTGCACAACTTACCCTAAGGCTTTCATGTATTGGCTAAACCCTATTCCATCTCATAGTGTCTTTTTTAGGCAATTCCAGTCTTCTAAAGCTTCCAGCATAACTAAATAAAATCCAAATAACAATAAGATACCTTAGTAAGAAACTTCTACAAGCACTCCTTACACTAGAAAACATTGATCTATGCATCATCACAAAGACCTGGTTCAAGATCAGTGAGAGCTCTCCATCAATGAATTTTAATGTCTATCACACATTCAGCCTCACACCATTAGCCAAGGGCAATCAAGGTAGTGGTGTCTCCTTTATGTATGTAAAAAAATATGTGAAAACAAGGAAGAAGACTTACCTAGGGCAGGGCTTACCAAACAATAAGTATATACTGTTTGAGTCATTAATATACTATTATTTTTAACTTATGTTTGGTACTTTCAGTATATGTCATTGCACATTTGTACCTGGATCATGGCTGAAAAAAGTCTTCAAAACTTGCCCAGTTATCAAATATAAATAAATATATACAATCCTTATCCCAAAGAATAACAGATACAGTTTGAAAAGATGCATTATATTTAAGCTGACCAAATAAAAAGAATAATACTTATTCTCGATTCTTGTATTTTAAATACTCTTAGAAAATGAATAATAATATTAATAATAATAATAATCATATTAAAGCAGAGACGTCCAGAAATATATAGTCTTCTGTGAAGCTTCTATATCTGTAGTACTGGATAAATAAAAAGTGTACTTTATTTAGATAAACACACTAGTCCATTGTATTACTGTTCTTTTCTGAGCCTTTTTGTTTTTTGTTAGAAGAGTCCTCCATACAGGTCTCTCTGCTTGTATTTATAGGCTTATATGGCTCCAGTCCATTTCTTTCTGAAGCAGCTAATTTTTTTAGATTTTAAGATAGGAAAGGGCATTTTCTAAAGAGTAAAAAATATGTGTTCTAGTTGAAAGAAAGATGCTTAATTTTTTAATATGTTATAATTTATTTATAATATATTTCTAATTTAATGTCATTTAATACCACATTTTAAGGACTTTACAAGTGGTATTCATGACTACTGCGGTGGTGGTGCTGCGGTAGCATTGTCGCCTCACAGTTAGACGTTGCCCGTTCGATTCTCAGTTAGAGCGTCTTCTGTGTGGCGACATGCGTGAATGGGCATTCCTCCGTTGAAGGTTGTGCACTAGACCCAGCAAGCCAGCGCATAAAAATCTACTGCCAATCATTAGCGGACCGGAGTTCCACTGTGGCGACCCCTAACCGGGAAAAGTCGAAAGGCACAACAACAACAACCAGTGGTATTCATGCCTTCCTTTTTTCTATTACTTTCTCTGAACACTCATTATCATATCTAATGACAGCACTACAAATTTTATTGTGGAATTTGCTCAAGCAGTTCTAATAACAAGTTTTTTTATCCTGATATGAGATGAATTTGACGATTATACACCTTAGAGAGACTCCTTCTTTAGCTGGAGTTTTTGTGAGAGAGCCATGGGCTCTCTCTATACCATATGACAAATCCTGATGAAGGTTTCATACTTTTGGAATTCAGCTGGTAAGAAAGGAGTCATTTATCTACTGTATAATATAAAACTAAGCATACATGTGACTCAATGGCTTTAGCCCATGCCTTCAGTATATTATAAGAGATTTATGATGCGATGTTTGCTTTGAGAGTGTTGGTGGAGAAGTACAGAGAAGGTCAGAAAGAGTTGCATTGTGTCTCTGTGGACTCAGAGAAAGCATATGACAGGGTGTCTAGAGAGGAGTTGTGGTATTGTATGAGGAAGTCGGGAGTGTCAGAGAAGTATGTAAGAGTGGTACAGGATATGTACGAGGGTAGACTGACAGTGGTGAGGTCTGCAGTGGGAGTGACGGATGCGTTTAAGGTAGAGGTGGGATTACATCAAGGATCAGCTCTGAGCCCTTTCTTATTTGCAATGGTGATGGACAGATTGACAAACGAGATCAGACAGGAGTCCCCGTGGACTATGATGTTTGCAGATGACATTGTGATCTGTAGTGAGAGTAGGGAACAGGTGGAGGAGACCCTGGAGAGATGGAGATATGCTCTAGAGAGAAGAGGAATGAACGCCAGCAGGACTAAGACAGAATATAAGTGTGTGAATGAGAGAGAGCATAGAGAAATGGTGAGGATGCAAGGAGTAGAGGTGGCAAAGGTGGATGAGTTTAAATACTTGGGATCAATAGTTCAGAGTAATGGTGAGTGTGGAAGAGAGGTGAAGAAGAGAGTACAGACAGGATGGAGTGGGTGGAGAAGAGTGTCGGGAGTGATTTGTGACAGACGAGTAACAGTAAGAGTGAAAGGGAAGGTCTATAAGAGGGTAGTGAGACCAGCTATGTTATATGGGTTGGAGACAGTGGCATTGACAAAAAGGCAGGAGTTAGAGCTGCATGTAGCAGAGGTAAAGATGTTAAGATTTGCACTGAGTGTGACAAGGGTGGACAGGATTAGGAATAAGTATATTAGAGGGTCAGCCCAGGTTGGAAGGTTTGGAGACAAAGCCAGAGAGGCAAGATTACGTTGGTTTGGACATGTGCTGAGGAGGGATGCTGAGTATATTGGGAAAAAGATGCTAAGGATGAAGCTACCAGGTAACAGGAAATGAGGAAGGCCTAAGATAAGGTTTATGGATGTGGTGAGAGAGGACATGCAGGTGGCTGGTGTGACAGAGCAAGATGCAGAGGACAGGAAGAAATGGAAACAGATGATCCACTGTGGCAACCCCTAACGGGAACAGCCAAAAGAAGATAGTGATTGGAAATATTCAGTTGGGGGAATTTGAAGTTGGTGCTGGTAGTGTTAACTTAAACAGTGCTCATGGCAGAGAATAGTTCCCTTTATAACAAAAAAAAATCCTGCAAACTTCTGTAAATCATTAACATAATTTGTAGCTGAAGTGTCTATGATGTCCAGATGGTCAACAAAGAAAAACAAAAGTGAGTATAAGTGAAAGCAGTGTGGTGGGGAAGAGATGAGAAAAGCATACAGTAACAGCAGATGAAGGAGAAAACTTCTCAATCACCCTAGAGAGAGAGAGAGAGAGAGAGGGAGAGAGAGGTATTCCAAGAAATGGCTATCTCAGACTTGGTATATATACAAGTCCATTTTGTGGCCATTCAGTCTCCATATTTCAGAACCTGCAGTGAGTCCTGACATTTCAAATGTTTACCAAAATGGGACTTCATTTCAAGTTCTTGTATCTTGCATTAGTTCAAGTGCCCTACCTACTTGGATTAAAACCCACACAGACCCACAACATTAACAAGATGCACTTGCAGCAAGAAAATATTTGAAGCATACCTCTCAACGTCTTAGGGAAGGAAATCTCGCCAAAACCATAATGAATTGGGGGGGGGGGTCACAGGCCCAAAAATAGGGACAAGTTTTAAATATTGCTCCTGCAAACTTAGAAAGTTGATAGAATAACAGGTTTTGCATTAGCATGCATTTTATAAAAGATATGAAGTCTAAAACTCACATTTCTGTCTTTTTGACTTCAGTCCTCAATGATCTGCCAATGATGTGCCAGAAAAAACACAATTTCTGGAGAAACAGACCAAAAATATGACATTCTGTCAAAATCTGGACAGTTGAGAGGTATGATTTGAAAGCAGCAGGGAAACGAGCCACCAGCCAGCAGGTGTACAAAAGCAGCCATGAACATCTCAAGGCAGAGATGTCTTGTGAAGCATTTTCCTGTTTTACAAAAGAAAATGACTAAAACAAAAGAGATCTAACAGTTTAAAAAAAGTGGGAGATTCCACAAAAACAATGCACTGGGACTATTGAAGAAATGACTTAAAAAGGATAAATGTTTATATGAAAAAAATGATGTAATCAAATGTGAATTGCATTCTGAATGCTATGTGCAGCAGTTTGCATTGTCACCTCACAGCAAGAGGTTCTCCAGTTTGATTCTTGGCTGGGGTACCTTCTGTGCAGAGTCTTCCCTGCATTCGTGTGGGTTTCCACTGGGTACTCTGGTTTTCTCCCACATTACAAAGACATGTGTCTGGAGCACTTCTCCCCAGGTCTCCACTGAAAATTGGCTTGTTCCAAGTTGGACTTTCCCGGTAAACAAATGTTAAATAAATAAATAAAATCTTACTTAAAAATAAAAATGTATATCTAACTCAAGACAGGATCAGACTACATACTGTCTGATAAAAGTCCCTGTTTCCAACTGCAAACTATGTTATATTGCTTTTGATAAAGTATAATAACAGTAAAGAAAAATTAATGAAGAATAAAGAATAAAAATTGAAAGCAATACACTATGTGATAGAAGCCAAAAGACAATATTACCTAAAGTCAGTCATAGTAATGCATGCATAAGATCTATAAATGCATACAAAGGTAATGACAAAAGTATGTTGACTGAAAGTAGACTGCCTGAATGAACACGGTTCTTTGGTATAATTGACTGTAAAGGATGCACACCAGAATATGTTCTATAACACATACAGATCAGTACATACCAATGACAAAATAACTATTTCATTCCATTTTGCATGAAGATTGTTTAAAATTACATTTGTTACCAGGCTTCAAAAAGAGATAAGGTTCATAGGTGTGTACTAGACTAATTTCCACCAGAGCCTTTTAAAGTCTAGCCATACATCCCAAATGTCTGTCAAGTTCTGGCACCCTTGACAGGTGTAAGCAGGGACTTGGGAGATGAAACATTTAGGTGCCAAACAAAGGATGAATTTCCTGTTTTCCATCCAATTGTTCAAGTTACACATGAATTAGGTTAGGAAGGAACTCTGCTTCACATGAATGGGGATCCTGTTCCAGAGAAGGGGTAATCTCTGGGATACATACCTGCCTCTCCAATAGCTCCTATTTGCATCACAGACAAGGTTTAAGTCTTTAGAATGGCTAATTCTGGTGCTGTTCATTTTGCAGATACGCAAGAGGTCTATCAGGGTGGAATCTGACAATCCCTTGTATGCCAGGCATAGCTCTCCCCTCAACAACCCATAAATGACAGAATAGTGCAATAGGACCTTGAGGTGGTCTGCACAGGACATGTTACTTATGCTCTTTAGTCTTTTAGTGAGGAACCTCTGTGGGCGTCCATTTTGTTGGATGTGCCTGGTTAGGTACATACCAAAGGGGCATTGCACTTAATGATAGGACTTATGAATGCTGAATACAATGGAAAAATGACTTCTTTGGACTTAGATGCCATACCTTTGTTTAAAAGTTACATGATATAGAATGATTTTCTTACCACTGTAGACACGTGCCGGTCAAAGGCTAGATTACTGACAATATGTGTTCCCAAGTCACTGACTACTAGGTCATCTCTTACAGATGTTTTGTCAATATGATAGTTAACAGGGTGGATGACTTCCCAGAGGATACTATTATGCATTTCCTGGCATTTAGTTTTAGTCCACGGCTCTGACACCAGTTATTAGCCTGTGTGAGCAATTCCTGGAGAACATTTGTGTTAGTGGAGGAGTCTGTGACTGCTTCTAATTTGCAATCATCTGCAAATTTAATCAGCCTGAGGCTATTAACATCAGCCATGACTTCACAGAAATAAATGCCAAAAAGAAGCAGTCCCAGGACTGATCCCTGAGGGACTCCACTTGTGACTGCCCTCTTTGTAGAGGTGGACTCCCCAATTTGAACTTTCTGGATCCTGTCTATGTGCCAGCTGGCTATACACCAGGTGACATAAGGGTTTATACCTAACCTCTTGGGTTTGTCAACAAAGCCCAAGTGGGGTATTGTGTCAAATGTCTTGGCCATGTCAAAGTAATCAGAGTGAACCATTTTGTCCTCATCCATTGCTTTGGTTACCTTCTCGTAGAAGTCCACCAAGTTGAGTAGGCATGACCTGCCCTTAATGAAACCAAACTGGGTTGAGCCCAGTATCTAGAGCTTTCCTATGGTATTGTTGATCACTTCTATGACAATTCTTTCCATGTCTTTGCACATAAGACTAGTGAGATTAATGGGTCTATAGTCTCCAGGGTCTTTAGATGGCCCACCTTTGTGTAGAGGGATCACTGTTGCTGTTCTCCATTCATGAAGCATGAAGCCTGTTTGGAGACCACAGTTAAATAGCAATTCCAGAGGCCTGATAGGTCATGTTTTATGCTAACTGAAATTAAATAAATTGCCAACCCAACAAGGTGAAAAATACAAATTACTTTAATACTTAAATAGATAAAATAAAACAAAAAACTGGTAAGCGCTTTTGCGATGAACACACCGCTTCATCAGACAACCATAAATGACTCTACAAGCATTTAAAGAGAGATAAAATGGCACATAATAGTGATGTCATGCAACATTAAAAGCAATAAATACAATAATATATTTTTTTAAATAATAAAAAGAACCATATTGAATATAGGTAAAAACAGCATGTCAACTACTACTGTTTAGTGTTTCAAAAGGCGTTCTTTTAAAAATGGTTTCAGTGTAGAAACACCATTCAGACATGGTGGTCTTTCACCACTGAGCAGTAGAATCCACTTTTGCTCAGCTGTTTCAGTACAGTTCAATAAATCCCCACCCCACAGACCTGTATCTAAAGCTTGAAGAACAAACAATCTAAAATCATGTTTACAATCTTGATTTGTAGTATGTAAAGCTAAGGCATTCTTTTCTTTTCTGTTTCTTATATCTCTCTGATGCTCGAGGATCCTATCTTTAAAGGATCTGTTCATTTTTCCTACACAGAAAGCATGACATAACTGGCAAAAAGCAAATTAAACTAGATTACCAGTCTTACAGTCTGCATACAATTCTATGTTAATAGTAAAACCTAGAGATGGATGTATATAAGATGAACAGGTATAGTCAAATTTACAAGCTGAACAGCTCCTACAGGGGAATGTACCTATCCTGTTAGACTCTCTATCTACAGTCAATACTATGTCATGCAACCTCTCTAGGAAGGATTTAGTGTCTTTCAGGACACTATCACATAAATCTAGTAAAGGATGCAAGGTTTTCTCTATATAAATTGGCAATGGCTCTGTACACCAGCCTCTTCCAGATACTATCGGCCTCATAGGTGGAATAACCTGGTTCTTATGAATTTTAGGTAGGCCGTAGAACATGAGAATCAGTGGATGGGCAATACTGAAAATTTTAAAAAGATTTTCATCTATCAAGCCAGTCATAAAAAGATCAAAAAACATAAATGAGACTTTAATCATTACACCATTCACAACATATTTGGAAATACACTGATGGGTGTTTACATCATACAGAAGTACTCATCTGATTGAAATACAATTCCATATCAAGGACTACAATGCTGCCACCCTTATCGGCTCTTCTAATCTCCAGGGAATGCATGTTTTTAAGTTCCTGTAAAGCTACATGGTCATCAAAGGACATATTTCAAAAAGTAGCCCTTGTGCAATGCTGAAATAAATCTCTGAATTCAGCTTCATCTCAATCAGATGAGAGTACTTCTGTATGATGTAAACACCTACCATTATATTCTCAAATATGTTGTGAATAATGTAATGAAAAAAGTTTCATTTATGGTTTTTGATCTTCTTATGACTGGCTTGATAGATGAAAATCTTTTTAAAATTTTCAGTATTGACCATCCACTGATTCCCATGGTCTACGGCCTCCCTAAAATTCATAAGAACCAGGTTATTCCATCTATGAGGCCAATAGTATCTGGAACAGGCTGGTGTACAGAGCCACTATCAATTTATATTGAGAAAACCTTGCATCCTTTACTAGATTTATGTGATAGTGTCCTTAAAGACACTAAATCCTTGCTAAAGAGGTTGCATGACATAGTATTGACTATAGATAGAGATTACATGTTTGTTGCACTCGATATAGAATCATTGTTTACAGTCATTCCAAACAACTGGGGCATTAATAATATTAGAGAGTTTTTGAATGACAAAGATGGCTTCGCAGACAACAAGATTAAACTGTTATGCTCTTATTTAGAGATTATCCTTGAAAATACTGTTTTTATTTTTGATCAAGAATTTTTTCTGCAGAAGGTTGGCATGGCTATGGACACTGTCTGTGCGAATAGCTATGCCAACCTAGTATTGGCACAATGGGAAAATGATAATCTATTGACAGACAGCAATGTCTTTTTTAAGCACATTTTTGGTATGTTCGTTTTGTTGATGATATTTTATGCTGTGGGGGGTACTGTAGATCAATTAAATGATTTTATAGAGGTTATGCATAGTACCACCCACTTTTTAAAGTTTACATATACATTTTCTTTTCAACATTTAGAATTTTTAGATGTACGGCTGGATAAATCTGATTTGGATACTCTTTGTACTAGTCTGTACAGGAAACTTACAAGGAAAAATGCCCTCCTGCATAAAAGGAGTATGCATGCTAGACACATATCCCGTAATATGCTTAAAAGACAGGTATATAGAATACTTAGGCTACATAATGATGATTCTAATGCACAAGTAGCTCTCACTTCTCTTAAAAAGGAATTTCTGGAGAGAGGATACCATGAATTTGAGATAGATGCTTGTATTTCAGAAGCATGGATGCAGAGACAGGCTAGATGTAGGCCTTAGTTTAGACAAAGTACGGATTTCCAGATTCTACAGAGACAACAGGAACCTATTAGTGACATATTTAGGGTACCACTACAATATTCAAGTGACATTAATAACTATTGTGGCATTATAAAGGGTAATTGGAAAATTCTTAAAAGTATACCTGAACTGAGGGATAGGATTGGGACAACGCCACATTTTTCTTTTAGGAATAATAAATCCTTGAAACAATATTTCTGTTATAAATTGTCTGTATATAACATGGGTAATGAGTCTAACAGGATAGGTACATTCCCCTGTAGGAGTTGTTCAGCTTGTAAATTTGTCTATACCTGTTCATCTTATACATATCCATCTCTAGATTTTACTATTAACATAGAATTGTATGCAGACTGTAAGACTGGTAATCTAGTTTAATTTGCTTTTTGCCAGTTATGTCATGCTTTCTGTGTAGGAAAAATGAACAGATCCTTTAAAGATAGGCTCCTCAAGCATCAGAGAGATATAAGAAACAGAAAAGAAAAGAATGCCTTAGCTTTACATATTACGAATCATGATTGTAAACATGATTTTAGATTGTTTGTTCTTCAAGCTTTAGATACAGGTCTGTGGGGTGGGGATTTATTGAACTGTACTGAAACAACTGAGCAAAACTGGATTCTAATGCTCAATGGTGAAAGACCACCAGGTTTGAATGGTGTTTCTACACTGAAACCATTTTTAAAAGGACACCTTTTGAAACACTAAACAGTAGTAGTTGACATGCTGTTTTCACCTATATTCAATATGGTTCTTTTTATTATTTTAAACATTTTTTATTGTATTTATTGCTTTTAATATGTTGCATGCCATCACTATTATGTGCCATTTTATTGGTTGGATATCTCTCTTTAAATGCTTGTAGAGTAATTTATGGTTGTCTGATGAAGTTGTGTGTTCATCGCGAAAGCGCTTACCAGTTTTTGGTTTTATTTTATCTATTTAAGTATTAAAGTAATTTGTATTTTCACCTTGTTGGGTCGGCATTTTATTTAATTTTAGTCGATATCCTTGTTGTATGGTACAGACCTTTACCCTACATCTGTTTTTTTATTTTATTTTTATTTTATTCATGTTTTATGCTATTTAGAAGGCAGCTAGGATATTGTCTGGGCCCATTGATGTAGTGTTCTTGGATTTAGAGCATTAAGGATCTGTTCCCTAGTGATAGTAAGGGAGTTCTATTTGATGGTATTTCCTGAGGGGAGGTTGAGGGGGGGAGACAGAAGAAAAGGTGGGGCTGAATTTGTTGACCAATAAGTTTTCTATATCTTGTTGCTCAGTATAGGTAACTCCATTAACAATGAGCTCCACACACAGTTGTGTATTCCCTTTGAGATGTTGGACGTCACTAAAGAATGCCTTTCAGTTGTCCTTGGCCTGGGACGCCACATTTGCCTCATTGGCTTTGGTAGACTTTATTTGTCCTCGCAGTTTTTTTGTTTGGTTTTATAAAAGTGCTTTTTCCTTTCTGGGTGCTGCACCTCCTAATTTTTGCCATACTTTTCCTTCTGTTATACAGCCTATTGATGTTGTGATTCCACCATGTTGGCTTGTTTTTTGAGTTAGTTCTGTACTTCTTCCTGGTGGATACAGCTGCCTCTGTGCAGCTATTAATGCACTTGTATAGGGTTTCTGTGAACAGTTCCAGTAAATAGTGTGGGAAGAAATAGCCAGGGAATTGTTATGGCTAGGCTTGTATAGGCCCTAGGGCTGATAGCCTAGTACCAACCTATGAACCTATGAACCATGTGGGCAGCAGTGTTCTCAGAGTTTGTAGGGGCTTGAAATTTTGCCAGGTTATCTCTTAATAGTAGGGGGGGGGAAATGACCAGGAATACAGTTCCAGGTATTTCTCAGCTTTTTGTGTCTTAATAGTAGGAAGTTTGCCTTGGAGTCATTTCTGAACTTCCCGCAGTTAGCTGGGTTTCCAGGTTTTATTTTAATTCAAAGGAGACCATACCAGAGAAGACTTTTCACTAGGGGGGTTGTGTAGCACTTTCCCATATTAGTAAGGACCAGATCCAGTATGTTTGCACCCCTGGTTGATTTATTGACAATATGGTCCAAAGAGTTTGTCTTTACAAAACCCAGAAGTCTCTCTGTCTGCAAATTTGGTGTCGTGTATGATTCCCAGTTAACAGTGGTCTAATTAAAGTCACCCATGAATATGGTACTGGGTTGGATGGTGAGTGTTTCCAATAAGTTTAAATACATGTTATGGGTTTCTTGAGTCACAGAGGGGGACCTATTGCTTGCAAGGAAATGGTATGAGATTTGGCCTATGATGATGTCAATGTGGAGAAGCACAAGTGCACTGTCCTTTTTAAACCAACCTTGAAGTATATTTATTTTTGATGCAAATCAAGACACCTCCATCTTTAGTCCCTGTCTGTGCAGTAGCTGGTCTAAATGTGTAGAAGGCATTATAGCCTTGCACTGCCAGTGTGCTTTCTATGGCTTTAAACCATGTCTCACCAACAGCACAGATGTCAGCATTCTCTAGGGTGAGGACAGCTTGTAGGGAGTGGATTTTTTTGTTTAGACTTTTAGCATTTATCAGTAGCATCTTCAGATTATCTTGATTTTGATTTTCTATGGTGGAGGTACTTTCAGTTTGGCATTGTCTAAAAAAAAGCACTATGAGGAAGACAATATTCAAATGCCCAGAGGGTGAGAGGTGCTGACCATCCCTGGCAAGGCAGCCTGGTCAGTTGGTGATCTCCTTCCATGCTGACAAATATTACACCTTTAGAATGACACCAGAAACTAAGACAATTATTAAAGTCAGTCATCTTCTCTTTGTATTGTGGCATCATCCTTGGAGAGGTAAAATGTTGCTCAATGCTAGACTCATACGAGCCTGGGACACATATTCCAAGAGCTCCATGATGTCTCTCTTCATATATTTTACAGATGTACATCTCAGGGCATTTACACCCAATTGGACTATGACTGAGTCATATTGGTACCTGTGGTCTAAAGACCTGAGTGTATGCGTAATGTGGTGGATCCTGGACCCCTGATAACCAAACTGACTGCGACTTTCTCCTTACTCAGCCTGGTGAGAGGGACATCAGTGTCTCACAATGCAGTCTTCAATGACCAGAACGTTGGATTGTGTGGGACTTGCCTTATAGGCTTAGAAGTAGAGGCTCCATGAGATGTGGCTGTATAGATTGTTGTGAGTCTTGTTTTGGAGGAGTACATTTCTCACTGATGAGGGTATTTGTTATGTGTGTTTCAACTAGGAGGTCTTTAGGGTTTACAAAGGTTATATTTAAGTGCCTCAGCATATGTGAGTCTATGTGTTTGTTTTGTACTGTGTGTGATGGGTGCAGCATGTGTACTACTGACAACCTGATTGCCATTAGGAGTGCTTTTATGTCAGAGCCTTACCTGCAGTGACATTGTATAAATACATTTCTCACATACCTTATCAATTTGTTTGAGAATTAGCCAGGTGTCAGTAAACAAGAGGCAATTTTTGCATTGCCTCAGGATGCCCATATCCACCAACCTGGTAATGACGATACTGGGAAAGTTGATATCCATGGAAACAAGCCCTTTTTTATTGATTAGATGTTTGTAGAGAGAATATGAAGTAATGTTAGTAGTATCTGGTTTGCAACTGTGGGGGCAGTGCTTGTCACTGCAAACTAGTTGCCCTGTGCGCAGCTAGGTACTGGTGAAATGTTAAGGATGCTTTTACAGAAAAATGTCAACTTGAGGTATTTGTGTCTATACAGGGCATGCCAAACACTTCAGGGGAAACTAATAAGTAGACCTTGATTTATTAATGAAGTATTTAAGGAGATATTCTGAAGATAGATTAGACAGCAGCTAATCAAGCAGTACTTACTGAAAAGAAACAATTAGCTTTGTCAAGAATGAAGAAAAGAGGAAGCCACCTGATTGGCTACTGTCTACTACTAGTGCTGGTCTTATCACAGCTTCATGCTGCTGAAATGCAATGCTTCTTTTCTACTTCTCTCAGCAGAAGCAAAACAGTATTACCAATCCCAAGACGAGAAGCAGGCCTCAGGCTCTTTGGTGATCAACGGTCTTGTCCCAAATGATGAAAAGGTCTGTAGACTTGTTGTAGCCTTTTCTGGGTAGATGCCTTGATTAGCAACCAGACTAATCATGAAAGTCAAACACAGACTCTCAAAAACAGTCAGGAATCAATGCAGTCCACTCATTCTTTCACCAGGAGCAACATATAAGCACATATTCCAAACTGGCACCTACGATACAGTTATTAGGCTTTCTGGTGATCAGCATTCTCCAGGAAATAATGTCCCTGTGCGCCTTCTCTCACCAAGAGCAAAACAGGAGCACTAATCCCAAGATGTATACTGAGAGGCAGAATGTGGGTTCCCTAATAATTGGTGGTCTTGGACTAGATGTTGCAGATTTTAAAGGTAAGACAGAAGAAGGGGGTTAATATCCTAAGGGGTGCAGTGTGCACTAAGCAGTTAGATACAAAAGATAGGGTAACTTAAGCTTTAGCTATCTAAGTGGAGAGCCACTAATTTTAAAGTTCAAGCTAGATTGGAAGGGGGTGAGCACTTTGTATTTTGACTTTATGGAATACAGTAGGATGGCCAATAAATTTAAATAGTTGGAGAGGAGTTATTTCACAAAATGATAATTTTGTGCTTACTCACAATAGCCAATAAAAGAGGGGAGGAGAGGGAAGGAAATATTATAGTCAGATTAATATAAGAGGTAGGCAAATAGAAAGACAGTTGAGTTTAAAAACACACCAGGCCTAGTGGGGGAGGGGGAGGGAAAATTAAATTTCTGTATGAATCACAAGAGACACAGTTGTGGTCTCTTTCCTGATTTGTGGACCAGTTTTGAACCCAGCTAATTTTCCTTCCAAAGGTAAGAATCAAACCTTGTACCTTTCGTCTGTGAGGTAAGCACCTTAACCATTATGCCAACCCCCTAAAGTTTGTTTATTTTTTTGTCCCAACTGTCTTGATGATCATCAGGTCTTCTATTTGTTATCCCTCCTCATTTGTCCTCTTTATTGGGTGAGAGCCTACCTACAAGGATTATGATTGGGGTGGCTACTGGTTTGCACACTATTACAAACCTAGCCAATAACCAAAGGTCAAAATAAAACCCTGAACATTGTATCACTAAGGTAAACATCTTAACTGCTATGCCATCTTCTCTGTAGCCTTATCTGTCTCCAGTGGTACTTAAATGCAATTTAACTTCATGCAATAGGGTAGATTCACTGTGGCTGGATAGTTAAGCTTGACCTTTTAAAATAGCTGCAGGTTTTGAAATATCTAATTAAAGGTAAAGGAGATATGTTATAAAATGTGCACTGGCTCTTAAAATGAACATCCTGCAGAAATTAATATGAAAAAATAAAATGCTGCAGACAGGTGAAATAGATGGGTCTACTTCACTCTACCAAATTTCACACAACCAGAAATCAAAAGGTCGAAATGAGAAGCGTGAAATCTCCCAACACTGAACCTTTATATTGCTGAAAAATCAGATCAATGAAACACCAGCTGCACATGTCACACATCACTCGGAGCTTCTGAATGGAGATCGCGGTACAGTAAGAATCAGGAAATTTACCCTTTTCCTTGCATCTATATCACATAATTGAAGTTTTAAAACATTGAATCTGATATGGTCGAGACAATATCATCAAAGTTTTAAAACTTCGAGTATGTAAAAAAAAAAAAAAGTACCTAAACATTTCAAGCAGGGGGGCAAGCAGCCCTGCACCCCCTACACCCCCTGCTACTTAAATATACCAATTCCGAGATTGCACTACAGTACAGTAAAGGGAAATCTTCCCTTACAGAGATTTCCATTAAAACGTTCAATGTTTCAAAACTTCGATGATATGGTGCTGACCATATCAGTTTAGAAGTTTTGAAACTTCGACAAATAAATATAGACCCTTTTCCTTATTGCAGTACGATCTTGGAGTTGGTATATATAATTTGCAGGGAGTGTAGGGGGTGCAGGGGACTTGCCCCCCTGCACAAATGTAACAAAAGGTAGATTTTTGTGTTGACTTGGAGTAGTTGGTGTTTCATTTTCTGAATTTCTGTAATGTAAAGGTTTGGTGTTGTGTGATTTCGCTCTTCTCATCTCATTCTTTTGATTTTCGGTTATGTGAAAATTTGGTACAGTGCTGTAGGCCAGAAATAAACAGATGGTATTTTCCAACCCAAAGGAGTAAGTCAGGGCTTGAGTGTGATTAGAACTGGAATATGTTTTATACTGCTGTTTTGTCCAAGGTGTCAGGTCTTTTGCCTTGCAAAAATGTGTAAATGGATAAAATGTCATTTATTTCTTGGGTAGAGAGGGAAGCATGTGGTATAATAAGAGAGCATGATCACTTTGGATAATATTACACAACAATATATAAAGTGACATAAAAATGCTAAAACACACCATGAGGGGCCAGTTTATAACAGAAAGACAAAGAATATGTGTTAAGTACAATAACATATAAAATGTATCATGGCACAGTTTCACATGTACATATAACATGTATCATGGCACAATTTCACGTGTTGGTTTGGAATGTTAATGCACTTGCTGGTAGGGAAAACAAGGCTGACTACTTACAGTAACAATGCAGACATAATAATGTTACAGGAAACACACCTAAAGCATAAAGAACATGAGAATGGTGTACAGAAAAGTGGGAAGGAGGGTTCATGTGCTCAAATAGAAGTAGAGTGAAAGAAAGAGGTCTTAATATTTATTAAAAGGAGTAGAGGAATATGGACTGAGGAACAAATGAAGGACAGGCAGAGAAGATTTATAGTTGTGAGAGGAAGTTAGAAGCATAAAATAATTACGTAGGCTGAACTATGATTCCACTGAAAGTGCTGAAATAAAATACAAAGAATAGTATGGTCTAAATTATAGCCTTTCATCAAAGCTGTATGGTAGCAGCAGGAGTTTGGAATGGCCCACTATTGAAATGTCGGCACTTGAAGTGCTGAGGGCCAACAAGCCAAAAAAAAAAAATGACCAAAAACAGAGAAGAGCGAATGTCAAAGATTGCTTTTTTCTGTAAAACTTCTTTTTGCAGGGTGGGGGCAATCCCCCTGCATCCTCCACAACCCTCAAACTTATATTTGCCAATTCTGAGATTGTCATACCTCGGAGAAAAGGAAGTATTCCAAGAAATGTCATCTAAAACATGGTATTTGTAAGTCCTACGTTTCAGCCATTCTGACACCTTATTTTGGGACACACTCTAGCAGGTCCTGACATTTCAAATGGTTACCGACTGGAATACTGTAAGACATAAGGATGATGTTTCTGGAGAGCCAATCATACTGGCTGAGAGCATCTACTTAGAGAAAGATGTGTATGTATTTAGATCATAAATCTAATGAAATGAAAATAAGACAAAATAAAGTAGAATATAAACATTTTTTGGCAAAATATGGTCCCTGGGTATGATTCAGTAGAGGCTACATATTAAAAGAATACTATAATATGGTCCAAACCATAAAGTCACATCAAGTGACTACATGACTAGAGTTCACAGGGAAAGCAATGTGATCAGTTACCCTTAGAGACCAATCATAAATGCTTACAATAGCTGCACTGAAATAGGACAGCACCTATGTCCTATCCTTATGGTCATGGAGTAGAGGTGGATACAGATTTTTTCCACATTTATAAACACACTGGCTCTAGTAGTGAATTAACTGCACCTTGGGTCCTGGACAGTTTTCAAACCATGGACCCACTGAGCACTTTTTTGGACCTCTCATAAATGATAATGTTCTTTTGGATGCACTTTCCTGATTAAAGACAATTCAAACTGCTGTCATCATAATCCACCAGTATCTGCCCCATCAGTTACAGCCACTTGACTGTAACTCAAATGATATCTCAAATGTCCAGTTGTGATTAAAATACAAATGGACATAGTAAAGTATTCCAACAAGCCTCAAACAATTACACAGTAGTCCTACAGCCAAAGTCAGACATTCTTATCCACAGACATCTCTCCAGTATCCAACAATTATAGCCCCTTTGTTGAATGCCCATACCTCAGATCTCTGATCGTGGTAAAAATAAATAAATACTCATTGACAAAATAATGTATTGCAATGTTGTTTACATAATATAAATACACAGTACCCAAAGTGTTCCAACATGTTTCACACAAACTCGTACACACTATTCCTGCAAATCCAAACTGTTTAAAATGAGCAAACAACAGGGTAAGTTACTTTCCTTCACAGACAGCCCCAGACTACCCAGACTGCAGTTAAAGCCACTTTGCTGTGTATACCTTATCTGACTGTGATAAAAGATAATGCCTCTCAAACCTCTTAGCACAAGAACCAGATACAAAGCAAAAACATAATAAGGGACAACGGACCAGAATCACAGATAGATGTCTTTAGAAAGCAGTTAGAATAACCATTTCTGCATTAGCATGAATTTTTCTGAAGGATATGAAGTCTGAAACTCAAATGACTGCCACTGACTACGATACTCAATGATTTGTCAAAAAACACAAATTTTATACACAACAGGTCAAACTATGTTTAAAATCATGATGAGATTAGATGCTACTATAAGTCCAAAGGTTCCCTCGTCAAAAGACTGAACAAATCAAAAAACATACACGAGTATATGTTTTTTGATATGTTTAAAATCAGAGACAGTCTATGAAATCAGTGACAGCTGAGAGCTATATCATTTAAACTTTGTTTCACATAAACAAACACAAATATTTCAACTTACTTGTATTTTGGACAAATGTACATTAGTCCTGCAAAGTCAAATGGTTTGAGAAAATGAACTTAAAATTGTGGTCAATATATTGATTAATATGCTTAGCTTAACTACCTGGTGGTGCCCCCCCCCTTTTCTAATGACACTACCACTATTTTATCTGAACCCATTCCACAAACATCTGGTTCAGTTTTAGAGAAAGAGGACAATAATTTCTTTAGATCTTGTTTTCTCACTACTTTTGCAGTTGACGGATATTCCATTCAAAACATTTTGGAAAAGAACTGGAAACTATTGACAAGTGAAACAGACTTGAGAAGGATACTATGTAATAGACCCACCTGTATTTTCCAAAAAGGGCAAAGCATTAAGTCCCTTTTAGAACACCAGGATAGACCACAGAGGTCAGGCTACATGTACAAATGTGGTTCATGTAAATTTTGTTCTCATATATTAGAGGTGAATGAAACAACTATTAAAGGTATGAAATTAAAGATCAAGGATAAATTTAGCTGCAGTTCTGATAAGGTGGTGTATTGTGCCCTCTGTGAGTTTTGCCCATGTTTTTATATAGGAAAATCGGAGCAGAAACTCAAAAATAGAATTGGGGAACACCTCCTAAACATTAGACATCATTGTGAGGTAAACGCTTTGGCTAAGCATATTAATCAATATATTGACCACAGATTTAAGTTCATAGTTTTGGACACTATATCTCCCTCATTAAGAGGAGGTGCATGGCCTTACTGTTAGAAAAAGCAGAATTATGTTGGCAGATTCGGCTTGATTCCACTCACTGGCCAGGCCTGAATAAATGTTTATCCATCACTAGATTTTTGAAATTAAAGGCTTTGAATAGATAACACTTCTTTTTTTTATTATTGATAATATGTCAAATATTACAAGAAATCAAAAACGAAAATGATATATATACAATTGTAAAATTTATAAACTTTAAAAACATAACTATATACATTGGTGTCTGTTAAGAAGAAAGCCATAAATAAGTTTAAGGTGTAACCTGAAGTATGATATATAAGTTCATATATCTTTGTCCATTTTCTCAATCATTTCTAGTACTTTCATCCAAGAGTTGTATAAAGTTGTAAGTCTGGTTCTTCAGAGTAGATATTTCCATTTGTCCAACTGTTCTAACTAAATTTTTAAATTCATTAAATGTAGGAGGAGTCTCACTTTTCCAGTGAATGGTGATGATTTTGCGAGCTGCTGCCATTAAAGTCCATAAGATTTGAAAATATTTTTTTGGCACACAATCATGAGAGTTGAATAAAATCATAGATTTTGATAATTGATAATTATCATTAAAAACAGTCTGAAAAAAATAATATTATTCCAATACAAAGTAAGACACTTACATTCATAAAAAATATGTTGCCAGTCTGCTCTTATTTTAGTCTGACATCTCCAACATAGATCTTCACTTGCATACATCTTAGATAATTTATGTGGTGTATAAAAACTTCTATTCAAATATCTCCATGTGAATAACTGCAAGTTTATTGATAATGATGACTTCTTGGAAGATTTTAAGATAATATTTTTTTCCTTTTCGTTGGGAGGGTGATTATTTATCTGTGTATAATAATTCCAGTAGGGGTCTATTTGGTATATTTTTGTTGTTTTAATTATTTTGTAAATGTTAGATAGATATCCAGCACCTTGATAAGGTTGATTATTAATTATAATAATGTAATCAATAAATTTTGGGACAGTATGTCTAACTGTATCTTGCATTTGTCCAATTCTGTTTATAAGATATTGTCTTAGATTTTGCAAAGGTAGCCATGAGTCATTATTTATATTATATTTTCTGGTTATCTGATCTTTAGTTAATATTTTCTCGTGTTCTACCAGCTGATGCCAGTAGCTTATTGAGCCTATCTTGAGCATATTCATTTTCTGAATTTGGTATGTATCAAGGATAGTGGGTGTGAAGGCTATAGGAAAGATCAGAAAGAACCATGAATTAATATTTGGGACTTTGTTTATGAACGATTTAAATGTTGTTAGTGTGATGTTCATATATTTGGATGGCAGTTTATTATTTTTATTTTTGCCTTCTAGATAATCTTTTAACATCCAAACTAAAGGAAATGGTATTATAGTTAAATGATCTGATCTGTTGTTATGACTAAGTTCAGTATAGACCTGTTCATGTAATTGTTTCCATACAGGTTTGTAGTGAGCATTTAACCATAAGGTTATATTTTTAACAACAGAGGACATAATATATATCTCAGTATCAGGTAAATTAATTCATCCATCTTCCCAGTTTGGTAAATGTTTATCTAAAGCAATTCGGAGTTTGTTTGGGAACCATAGAAATTTTAATATTAGTTTATTATATCTCTGAATGATATACTTGGGAGGTGGCAGTGAAAAACTTTGTATTAGATATAATACTTTAGGAAAAATAATTGATTTAATGAGGTATAATCTGTCTCCCATTGTAAACATATATTTATTCCAGGTAGATATCGCTTGCTCTATTTTATCTAGTGATTTATTATAATTATATATAAGTGAGTCAGTTAAGTCTTCAAGTAGATCTATGCCTAAATATACTATTTTATTATCTTCTGCTATGTATTTGGAATATTTTTTGTTTATATGTTTCTTTTTAGTATTACATGACATCATTTTTGTTTTGTTTTCATTGAACTGTAAACCTGAAATAGTTTGAAAATTATTTATTTCTTTAAACAAAGCTTGTAAAGATGCATTAGTGTCTGATAGGGTAAGAAGTATATCGTCTACAAATAATTGTAATTTAAGAGATAAAGTTTTGTTGATGCAGATGCCTTTAATATTACTATTTGATCTTATCTGATTTGCAAATGGTTCTATAAGTAATGCAAATAATAGTGGTGATAGGGGACAGTCTTGTTTAGTTCCTTTTTTGATTGGTATGGGACCAGATCTATATCAACCTAATTTCACATATGCTATGGAGTCTTTATATAGTGACTGAATAAGGGTGATAAAAGATGTAGGAAAATTATACTCTTTTAGGACTAGTGTAAGGAAATTCCAGTTAACAGAATCAAATGCTTTATTAATATCTAAGGATATTATATTTAAATCCAAGTTTGCATGTTTACTATAATCTGTCAATGACAAAATTCTTTTAAGATTATCATATGTATTTCTTCCTTTGATAAATCCTGTCTGGTCATCATGTATTAGCATGAGAAGAAAGTATTTAATTCTGTCAGCATATATTGCCATGAACATTTTATAATCTATGTTTAATAAGGATATTGGTCTATATGACAAACATTGTTTCTCATCTTTGTCTGATTTAATTATTGGTGATATCAATGAATATTTCCATGAAGTTAATATTTTGATTAACTATGGAGTATACTTTTAAGAGTAAAGATATAGCTTGATTAGGTATTACTTTATACATTTCTGATATTATATTATCAGGGCCAGGTACTTTATTTAATTTAAGCTTTTTAATCTGTGATTTTAGTTCTGTCATAGTAATTGGTTTGCTTATAATGTCAATTTGCTCCTGTGTTAATCTGGTAAGAATTTTGTTTTTAAGATAATTTTTTATATCTTTGTCAGGTTTTTCATGAAAGCTTGAAAGGTTATCATAGTTGTATTGTAATCTAAAGGCTTCTAATATACTATTTAGATCTGTGACTTTTTTCTTTGTATTAGGGATATATAATTATTTTATTTGCTTAGATTTTATTATTTTTTTTGTTCTATTAGCTAGTTGCCTCTGATGTGCTGGATTTGTTGAATAAGAATTTAATTTTATCTTTTCTAGGTTAATCATTGTCTTGTGATGTAAAATTTCCGCATATTTGTTGTTAATTTGTAGTAATTCTTGAATTAAATCTTTATTTCCTTCTTGAATTTCTAGTTTTAATTTATCGGCTTTCTTTTGTAATTCTAGCATGTCTTTATTCCATATTTTTCTTTTATTACTATACCAGGATAGTACTTTTCCATATATATATGCTTTTAAGGAGTCACAAAAAACCAAAAGTAGTGTGGCTTTTCACCAATAACCAAACAATCCAAACTAAAAAAGCCGTAGGGTGGAATGTGATACGAATTAGTATCGCATTCCACCCTACGGCTTTTTTAGTTTGGATTGTATGCTTTTAAGGAGTCCCAGATATATATTTATGAAATGTTCTCTGTGGTATTTAGTTCAAGGAAAGTTTTTATTTCACCTTCAAAAAATTCTTTAAAGTCTGTTAATTTTGTAACATATGAAGGTATTCTTGTTATGGGATTATTATTTATATGCATAAGCTTCATTTCAAAAACCAGAGCATTATGATCTGATAATGGACAGTTTATTATTTTGAAATTACTTATTTTTTTTACTAGATCATGGGATATGTATATCCTGTCAATTCTGGAACTAGTCTTATATCTATGTGAGTAAAAAGTGTAAATTAATGAGTCTGGGTCAGCAAATTCATTTATATCTTTTATGGAGATTGCGTCTGTAAACTTCGAAAGTGTCTTTGATATAGGTAACTTTTTACTTTTTGAATCTGTATCTTTGTCATCTATTATACAGTTGTAGTCTCCTGCCATTATTAGACTACCTTTAGTTAAATGTAATATTTCTTCAATGTGATGTTTTACTGTTCCTACGCCAAGTCCTGGTATCCAATATAGGTTAACTAAAGTGTATATTTTCCTATTTAACTCTATATTTACTAAGCAAAACATACCAGATGTGTCTTGATAAGTGTTAATTATTCTAGGAGAAATAATTGTATTATGCATTAATATGGCTACTCCTCTCTTCTTTTGTTTGTATTGAGAACTTACTATTTATTTATTTATTTATTTATTTATTTATTTATTGGGCGGCACAGTGGTGCAGCGGTTAACATTGTCGCCTCACAGCAAGAGGTTCTCCGGTTCAATTCTCGGCTGGGGTGCCTTCTGTGTGGAGTTTGCATGTTCTCCCTGTGTTCGCATGGGTTTCCTCCGGGTACTCCGGTTTCCTCCCACATTCCAAAGACATGCATCTGGAGCGTTTCTCCCCGGGCCTCCACTGAAAACAGGCTCTGTGGAACCTAGTCAGACATTCCCGGTCAACAAATGTTAAATAAATAAATAAATAAATAATTAAAATAAATTTAACAAAATTTGTTTCATCTTAGTACAACAATTCACATATCAATCCAACATGACACATTTGCTTTAATTCACATTGCAAAGACTCCAATACCTTGTTAATTAGTTATTTTGGTTAAATTCTCATAATACCTATGTTCTTTTTAGATTGTAGTTTCATTATACTCGCAATTTATTTAGGGTAATTTTCCACCTCTAGAATCTCTATCATGTAGTATCAGTACTATAAGAATATTATTTATTCTATAGTTGTGTGAATATTTCCCATTTTCTTCCTCACTCTTTATGAAATAATTAGATTTATTATTCTTTAACTTTTGAGAAATTCGTTTTCCAAGCCGTATTCCAGAACTCTTTACTAAAATTGTGTTGGCTTATATGACAATATATGTACATATATATAAATATATATACATAAACTTATATTTAATAGTCTTTACATATTTTAAGATTCAAAATGCTGAAGTAAAACATAGTGGAGAGATAGGTTCCCGACCCACAGACTGGCCAGACTCCGGAAAAGGACCCCGATGACTGGACGGGAGAGAGGAAAATCACCCTGGGGATCATAACAGTCACCCAGGCAAACAGGTATTCAGGTAAGCAAGCAATATGGAAAGAAATAGCCAGAGAACTGCAATGACTAGACTTATACAAGCCCCAGGGTCGATATTCTCATAGCAATCTATGAACCCACACAGCTATTCTAGTATTAGAAATTCTTAATATTAATGTATATAACTATGTATAGAGTATTGCCTTTCTGTATATCTAACAATATTTAACTTTTTTCTAACAATAACTATGCGTAGGTTGCCATTTCTGTTAGTATATAAAGAACCTATTAAAAAATGTATTTGGTGTCTGTTTACTAAATCTAATCATATTTTATTTTATTTAGTTTAGGCGTGTGAAATCTTTAGTAATAATCAGTAACACTAAAGGGTCGACATGTAGCTTTGTAATTCAGGTGCACTAGCACTTTAAATAGTGCTCATTTTGGGATTTACTTCCTTGTCCAGGAATGTTGCAATTACGTTTTATTCAAAGGACGTTATACGCAAGCATGAAGTGCTCACAATGAGACATAAGATATTTGGGTGTTGCTTGCGTGTGTATTTAAGGCTACTGTCTCATGGATGGGGCAGAAAAAGTAGTGAAGATTTTTCTTGATTTCCAAGGCATCGCTCGTGGTAATATTTATTTTTGCATATATTTATCTGTATTATATGCAAGACATTCCTATGTTATATGTGAGACATACTACATGACACCTGCTAGTAAAACAAACAGGACCAAATGCTTTACTTCTTATAAAAGATTCAATATGACATTCTAGTGGTGTAGAATAATTTACTGTAATAGCATGCAAGGGTTTAAACTCTTAACTAACTATAACCATCCAGCACAAATCAATCATCTTCTATATACACATTATTTTCCTTCTTCTAGTCGAAGAGTTTTAAGATGTGCTTGTTTTGATATTTACTTCCTTGCCTAATGATATTGCATTTACATATTATTTAAAGGGCATCATAGACAGTCACAAAGTGGTTACAGTGAAAATTACAACTTTTATATATTACTTGTATGCATATTTGAGATTGCTGTCTCGTGAACGGAGCAGTTAAAGTAGTGAAGATTTTGCTTATCTTTCAAAGTATCATGAAAATATTTTTCTACTCATAGCTACAACACAGTTCAAACATCTTCAATAAATACAACATTATCCCCCCTTCCAGTAAGGAAGCTTTGTATATATATATATATATATATATATATATATATATATATATACGTTAAAAACACAATAAGAGTCCATGAGGTGTACTGGGATGCTACGACATCATAATCCATACATCCAGACATGTGCGCACACCCAAGCTGTCTTTCTATCTCAGTAAAGCAAATCATTACGACAGCATTAATGGATTAAGTACTTTAACTATGCAACTCATTTAACATAAATATATAATTTTTCAAAAAATACATTTGTCCCACTCCCCTCCCTGCCCCGATCGGAAAACTTAGATTAGACATATTATATGAATGGTGCATTCAAACATATTATAACAAATTGCTAGTATAGTTAAATATATAGTGAAATGGTTATATCTGGTTAAACCAGATATCCATTTGCATATATCTTGAACATATTGCTATATACATTTTGTTTGTTGATGACTAAATCAGAGACGTACAGAAAAAAAAAAACATTGTTATCAAGTTTCAAATATGTTTAGATAGACCCAAATGATGTTAATTTACCCAGTTTATATTTATTCTAGATTTTAAGTGAGATAAAATAAATAGAAACTGTACCTGATATATTACTGTGATTAATAACTGGAACATTTCTTGTTAGTTTTTGTGACAATGTTTAAAGTTTTGTGGTACATGTAACATATAAGTTATTTGTCCTTTAGTTTTTTTTTCTTCTGTTCAACAGTCTTCCAGTTGTTTACTTCTGCATTTCTTTTTGGTGTACTATTTGTCCAATCCATAGATTCTTCCTGTGTTAAAATGTTGTTTGTAGTGAGATATTTTATTGCTGAATCCACTGTTTCAAATATTTTTATTCCCACTGGAAGGAATATACGAAGTCTTGCTGGAAACAAAAGATGAGTCTTCAGTTGTTTCTTTTTCAAGATTTTTATTATTGGCATGAATTCTTTTCTTTTGAAAACCACTTTTGTAGAGTAATCATTGTCAAATCTAATTAACGCATCATTATATTTAATGGGTGAGTTAGTCCAAGCATTTTTGAGGATGAATTCCTTGTCTTGTGTGGAGAAAAGTTTAACAATTACTGATCTTGGTTTGTTTTTGATTAAAGATGCATTTCCTGAAGTTGACAATGACCTATGTGCATGTTCTATTCCAAAAGAAATGGCTTCCGGTAATTTTAATACATTTGGGATCCAGGTAGTAAGAAAATTTATTATATTATCCCCTTCTGCTTTTTCTGGCAGACCATATATTCGGACATTATTTTTTCTCATTCTGTTTTCCATGTCATCTATTTTCTCCAGAAGATGTGTATTTTGTTGCAATAAAAATTCAGTTTGTTGTTCTTCTTGCAGGAGTCTGGAATCAATGTCATTTAAGGACTGTTCAATGACAGAAATTTGACCTTTCTGTTGTGTGAACATTTCCTGAAGTTGTTCAAGTTGTTGAGTACATTTTTCTTTAAAAGAGTCCAATTTATTATCCATCTTATCTATTTTAGTTGCCAACTCCTGAATATTTAAAATAAGTGAATGTAAATCCTCTTTGAATGTTGGGTCCTGAGGTGGATTCCTGAGATGGCTCATTCTGAGTAGCTGATGCTGCTGTTGATTTTCTAGTAATTAATTTGATAGGAATTTTCCAATGAAAGTTGATAAAACTTGTTCTGATGATGTCTCTGGGTATTAGAAAGTGGTTAGTAGCGAAAATATCTTCTTATTGTTGTTTTTTTCTCAAAATTCCTGTCAGAAATATTATTGAGGAAAGAGAGCTGTGAGAAAGTGCTGTTACCAGGTCGCCATCTTGGCCACACCCCCAATAGATAACACTTCTAATCATTTAATATTTTGACCTTACAGATTACTGTGCAGGATGTTACTGCCATTTTCCAGACTTGAACCACTGACCTGTATTTTCTATATGACAATATTTTCTATATGACAATATTTAGTATATGATAACATGTATTTTTATATGATGATATATTTTTATATGACATGATTTTTTACCTTATATTATTTTTTATATGATATTATTTCTGCATGACACTGTTTACAAAATACTTATTTAAGAGACATTTTTCCTATAGAACAGAATATTGGGAATTTCTAACAGGATGGTATTGTTGGATGTCTTTTTAACAAATTTGTTGGTGAAAAGTGTGACCTGTGTTGACATTTTCTATTTATTACTTATTTATTTTGCTTATTTATTTTTTATAGGTACAACCTTAACCCGTAAGCTTTTTGTATTTAGATACCATTTCACTTTAAATACACTAGAGGAAATGATGTAATGAGCATTTTATTATTTAAATGCTGTTTTATTGTATTTGTGCTTGTCTGATGAAGTTCCTTCATAAAGTTTAACTGGGGATGAAAGCGCTTACAAGTATTAACGAACTACTTCAATAAAACATCTTCTTTGTATCTGGTGTGAGCCTTCTTTGTTGTCCAACGTTTTTTGGGCAGTTCTGTGCTTTACAAGGAAAGAAGAGTTTGTTTTTTTTTTTTTTTTTTTTTTGGTAAGAACTGAAGCACTTAGCATTCCATGTATCCTAAAAACTGCAACAATTGTTTGCTACGGTTTAGAAGGAAAGAATATCTTTTTTGAAAAATGTGCGGGGTAAACTGTAACAACAGCTTGCTACAAATGTACAGTTGCTACAGTTTAGAAGGAAATTACTTTTTTTTTTTATTTCTCCTCAATTCCAGGAGAGCAAAAGACCTTCTGTTTACTCCTGAAGGGTTATACCAGACTGGGGGAATAGCTAGCTTCACCTCTGGGTAAAACAGTGTTTTTTTTTTTTTTGTTTGTAAACATAGTAGAGTAAAGTTTTAACAGCTATTAAAAGCTGTTTTACCTTCTGTCCTGTTCTCTGCCAGCCAGACTTGTCAGCTGTTAGTCCCTAGTATGAGATTCCAACTTAATAGCACTTAGTGTCCCTTAAAAGGTTTTAAGCACCCTTAAATACTGTTAAGATCAACTCTTGCACTAAGGAAGCACTTAAATTCACAGCATAATTAGAGCGCTTCCTGCACTACATGTATATTACTTATTAAGACAGAAAAGAATTACTTGTTATTTTTTTCGCAGATGTAACTGATGTTCTGTACAGTCTCCTGTACCATTATCTGTTTTTTTTGGGGGGGGGGTTGGCCCAACTCAGGGCCAAAAAGGGTCCTCTAACCCAATTAACAAGCACACAAATAGACAAATTGTCTACAGCTAGGAGTGTAGCTTAAAAGAGTCTAGATTAATCAGATGTCTTACTTAGTTAGCAAACAAAACAAATAAATATGAAGTTGAAGAATTTTAATATTCTTGGTGGCCTGAAAATGTATAAATCTGCAGATAACTCCAAAAAGAAATTTAAGTAAATATTTATGGAAAGCAAAATCATGTGAATCACTACTCCTTTGATCTCCTAAGGAGTGTATGATACATCATTTATCTAATAATATGTACTTAGAGATCATATCAAAACATGAACAACGTACTGGTTATAAAAGTGCAATCAGTGAAACAGTGCACTGAAATCACTTCTGTATATAAAAATACTGAGTTTAGTAGCCTCCCATCACTTTAGGAATTTGATGTCGAGGATCTTTTCTAATTTGTTTTCATGCAGTCTGTTAATAACATTGGTATACAGACAGATGCTTAAAAAGACCAAACATTGTCTCAAGAGCCAAACGCAGCAGCAGTTTCCCACTTTAGTGAAGAACAACAAACAGCTGCAAACCTCATTTTTGACATACACCTGCTGCAAAAATTAATCTACAAATAAGGGAATATATAGTTGCAAAAATATTTATTATATTATATTATATTATATTATATTATTTTATTTTATTTATTTTACAGTACCCCCAGATGTAGTAGCCTGTTATTCAGAGAAAAAAAAACTTCTTTGGAGTCCTGGTGTTAATCTTCACTACTTTTCAGTATATATGTATATATTTTCTTCAGTCTTACTTAATGTTTACAGTAATATCCGTTTCCACTGAATTTGTAATTTCTACATCAGTAATGCTTTTATACCAACTTGACAAAAAGATTTCAAACTAGACAGACTTTTTGTTATACAGCATTGTTGCAGAACTAGGCACTGTAAATGCTTCCTTATCCACTATGTTAGACTTTTTCCCCTAATTACAAGGTGCTATTTCTCCATCTGCAGTTGCTAGGACTATCTGATTTTTGTTTCTCAGCAGCCAGCCTTTCTCAGTAATTCCCTACAGGTGAATCCATTTGCCTGCTTCAGCAAGGCGTTACCCTAGTGAAATAAATTGCTCATTAGCAAATTCTACTTCCATTTTCCCATGGGCAGGACTTAAATCTGTTCATTGCAGAATTATACAAAGAGCATTTCTCAAGATTAGTTTATCAGAATGTTACGTGCATATTGCAAACAGACTGAATCTTCTCTTATCAGAGCCCATGCTAGTATGTCTTGGGTATCTACCTACATAAAAGTGATAATGCTCCTTTGCAAGTCACCATGAAAAGCTATGTAAATATTGCATACCATTGACTTCTCTTTTCTTTACATTAAATTCCAGCTACCTGTACAACCTGCAATTAATTGGATGTAAAGTTAATGGCCAATCCAGAGCCTAGCAATGCTCACATATCTAGTGAACCATATTATAGATTTTGGCCATTTTGTTTTTAATCATAGTAATATATGACTCCATTAAGTACAGAAACCATTCCCAAAAGGATGCAATAGAGCAGAAGATTTGAAACTTATGTCACAACTATTCCTTGAAGACATGAATTAATGTGTCTTTCAATTAAAAATGTAAAGCTTGAAATACTTCTTACTAATATAAAATATCTGCCACAAGTTAGAGAGGTGCGTCCCATGTCTGTAATATGAACTGCATTAACTGTTGGTGCAGATTTTTCAGCACAGGGTTTTTGATTTCAGGGCATGTCTTTGTTTTTGGTTGTACTCCTTCATGTCAGCTCTTTGGCCTTCCAGTGGGTACCATGTGAAATTTGGTTCCTGGTTCACTTTTGTCCTCTGCATCCATACAGCCTTCACTGAAGTTTTAGATGGATTCTACTAAGTCATCTCAACTCCATACATTGAAGACATTCTTTATTGTATTATTTATTAGTCTGGTACATTTTGATAGATATGATGTCCAAGTGGGCTCATTATGGTCAATTAATGAAAGAGAAGGTCCAGTGAGAAAAGTTCCAGTAACCAATAAAATGCATACATAATTTGAAAAAGGTAAGTTAGGTTTACTAAAGTCAAATGTATACATTCCCAGCTATTTATCCAACTTCCAAATGTGCCAATGACATAGAGAGATAAAGCCTTGACTACAGTCCAGGCAACTTAAGTACAATTTGTAACTCAGATGACTGGGGGGCATAGGCAGGGTAGACAGGGCTTCCACCATGGCCAGCAGGGATGATGGTTACCACCTGGCAAACACAGTTAACCTAATGGCAGGACCTTGGACTAGAGAGTGGAGGCCTGTCATTATCTAAGTACCTACAATCAGGATGATATGGACATGGCCACCAAAGCCAGCAACAGTATTTATTATTTTATTTATTTATTTTACATTTGTTTACCAGGGAGGTCTGACTGGACAAAGCTGTCCATTTTCAGTGGAGGCCTGGGGAGAAAAGCTCCAGAAACAATTGCTAACATACTATACATAAGATATTTACATGAGCATTGTGGTTTACACATACAGTTATAAAATACAGCAGATAACATATGATTGCATACGATATTTACATAAGCATAGTGGTTTAGACATAAGATTAAAAGTATAGCAGGTAGTAACATGTGATTGTTGTTCATACAGTATGTTTAGTAGAGATAATCTTGAAGATGTAATGAAGAGAAGAGAAGAAAGGAAAAACTAAAAAGTTCATCTGAAGTTCATTGCCATTTTAAGGGAAAGCTTTTCAACTTAGTCTAGGGGAGAGTTAGTGGGTATAGATGAGACACTAGGGAGTGGGCGGCAGTGAGTTAAGTAACATGTGATAATAAATATAGTGCATCTGTGGGATTTTTAAAGAATAGGTTGGATAGTGGATAGGGGAAAGGTGTTAGAATATGTCAGCCAGGTGCTAGGCAGTTGCATGTCCAGGAATTGTTTAGGTGGGAAATAAGCTGTTTTTCGAAGATGGTGTTATTAGGTTGCACCCTGATTTGTAGTGGTAGGGAGTTCCAAGTCTTGGCAATGTTGCTAGAATACAGGGAGTCACCAGAGCTGTAATGGCTTTTGGAGATTGCGATTAGTGCTTTGTTAGTGGAGCTAAGTTCTCAGTTAAAGGAGTAGAGGTTGATCAGTTCTTGTAAGGCTAGAGTTTTGTCAGGTTGGTACAGTATTTGGTGAGCTAGAAGAAGTTGGTTTGGAGCTAAGGTGTTAGGGAGTTCCAGCCAGGAAAGCTGTTTAGGGCTCGACAGTGGTGGGTGCAGTAGGAGTAGTTTGTGGTGAACAGTAGCCCCTGTTCACACATGTCGGGGAGCATGCATGTATGTATGTATGTATGTATGTATGCATGGACAATCAGGCATAGGCATGCTTTGTAATGATGCGCTGTTTTATTCACCATGAGGGGTGGGGTTAGGCCAATATAAACAAAAATGCTGTCACGAGTGGGATGTCAGTCACTGTGTGCACAAACCAACATTACGGCTGTCTGGGTGATGGCTCCCCCTCATATATATAGATATATATATATATATATATATATATATATATATATATAGCCGAGACCATATGACCGACATTCGAAATGTCTACCATGCAGAACTGGCATCTCCATACAGTGCGGAATGGAAAGATTCCCATCTTCCACACTGTGGTGCAATCTCAGAGTTGGTATATTTAAGTTCCCAGGGGTGCAGGACGACATAGCCCCCCTGCTAGCAGAGTGAAGGTAAGTTTTTGTTGTGCTTTTTTATTTATTTTTTTATTCCATGGTCGACATTTCGGTTGTCGATCATATGGTCGGCCATATGGTCTTTGACATTCTGAAATGTCGACCATGTGAAGTAGATCCACACACACACACATTATATATATATATATATATATATATATATATATATATATATACATATATACATATATACATATGTGTGTGTGTGTGTGAAAATGTTTAGGGCTTGGAAAAGGAGGTTTCTCATGTCTGCTTGAATATATTTTTATAACAGTATGATTGTAAGACTGAGCAGTATCTAATTACTGGGAACAATGGAGGGGCCTTCTTTGTGGATTGTAAATGCAAGTCCCTGTTTCCAGATATCAGAGACAGCACCATTTTTAAATATTCTATTATGAATTTATGTAAGGTGCTACACTGGGTTATGTTTAACTCACAAATGTGGCTTCCTAATATCCCATCTGGTCTCATGAAACTGATGTTTCTGACTGTAATGATGACAGAAGTGACCATATAATAAGTAATTTCAGGTATGATCATACCGAAGGAGGAAGGGGTGGATGAGGTCCCCTCTGTGGCCCGAACATAGATCTAAATCTGAATGTTAGTGCATTAGTTCCAACTGTTGGCTCTCTTATGGTGGTAACAGTTTTATTGTAGCACACTCCATTCTTCTCTGGTTTAATGTCTTCCTTTTCATTTTTCAGATGTGATTTTAGGAGGCATTATTATTATTATTACTATTTTTACCTGCCTTGATAGCAGGTTTTACTCATTTTAAGCTGTGTTTCTTTTGATTGTTCTAGTGAACTCTTTTTGTATCAGAGGTGATGAGGAAGTGCCGGGCAGGTATGGTGTTAAGGAGAGGAATGCAGAAGGTCAGATGGTAGTGGATTTTGTGAAAAGGATGGACATGGCTGAGGTGAATATGTATTTTAAAAAGAGGGAGGAGCATAGGGTGACGTACAAGAGTGGAGGAAGATGCAGACAGGTGGATTATATCCTATGCAGGAGGGCCAGTCTGAAGGAGATTGGAGACTGTAAAGTGGTGACAGGGGAAAGTGTATTTAGGCAACATAGGATGTTGGTCTGTAGGATCACGTTGGTGATCAAGAAAGGGAGGGGGAGTGGGAGGGCAGTGCCAAGAATCAAATGGTGGAAGTTGAAAAAGGGTGATTGTGAGGTGGAGTTCAGGGAAGAGGTAAAACAAGCACTGGGGGGCAGTGAAGACTTACCGAATAGCTGGGTAACTACAGCAGAAATGGTAAGGGAGACTGCTAGGAAGGTGCTTGGTGTGACATCTGGACAGAGGAAGGAGGACAAGGAGACCTGGTGGTGGAATGAGGAAGTACAGGAGAGTATATAGAGGAAGAGGCTGGCGAAGAAGAAGTGGGATTGTCAGAGAGATGAAGAAAGTAGACAGGAGTATAAGGAGATGAGGAGCAGGGCAAAGAGAGAGGTGGTGAAGGCTAAGGATAAGGCATATGGAGAGCTGTGTGAAAGGTTGGACACTAAAGAGGAAGAAAAGGACCTGTGGCTAGACAGAGGGACCAAACTGGGAAAGATGTGCAGCAGGTAAGGGTGATAAAAGATAGCGTGGGAAACGTACTCACAAGTGAGGAGAGTGTGTTGAGCAGATGGAAAGAGTACTTTGAGGGGCTGATGAATGAAGAGAATGACAGAGAGAGAGAGAGAAGGTTGGATGATGTGGGGATAGTGAATCAGGAAGTGAAACAGATAAGCATGGAAGAAGTACGGACAGCTATGAAGAGGATGAAGAATGGAAAGGCTGTTGGTCCAGATGACATACCAGTGGAAGCATGGAGTTGCTTAGGAGAAATGGCAGTGGAGTTCTTAACCAGATTGTTTACTGAAATCTTGGAAAGTCAGAGGATGCCTGAGGAGTAGAGTGTTTTGGTACCTATTTTTAAGAATAAAGGTGATGTGCAGAGTTGTAGTAACTACAGTGGGATAAAACTGATCAGTCATACTTGAAGTTATGGGAAAGAGTAGTGGAAGCTAGGTGAAGAAGGGAGGTGATGATTAGCAATCAGCAGTATGGTTTCATGCCAGGAAAGAGCACTACAGATGCAATGTTTGCTCTGAGACTGTTGATGGAGAAATATAGGGAAGGTCAGAAGGAGATGCATTGTGTCTTTGTGGACTTGGAGAAAGCATATGATAGGGTGCCTAGAGAGGAGTTGCGGTATTGTATGAGGAAGTCAGGAGTGGCAGAGAAGTATGTAAGAGTGGTACAGGATATGTACGAGGGTAGTGTGACAGTGGTGAGGTCTGCAGTGGGAGTGACAGATCTGTTTAAGGTGGAGGTGGGATTACATCAAGGATCAGCTCTGAGCCCTTTCTTATTTGCAGTGGTGATGGACAGATTGACAGACGAGATCAGACAGGAGGCCCCATGGACTATGATGTTTGCAGATGACATTGTGATCTGTAGTGAGAGTAGGGACCAGGTTGAGGAGACTCTGGAGAGGTGGAGATATGCTCTAGAGAGGAGAGGAATGAAGGTCTGCAGGACTAAGACAGAACATGTGTGTGTGAATGAGAGGGAGGATAGAGGAATGGTGAGGATGCAGGGAGTAGAGTTGGCAAAGGTGGATGAGTTTAAGTACTTGGGATCAACAGTTCAGAGTAATGGTGAGTATGGAAGAGAGGTGAAGAAGAGAGTACAGGCAGGGTGGAATGAATGAAGAAGAGTGTCAGGAGTGATTTGTGACAGACGGGTACCAGTAAGAGTGAAAGGGAAGGTCTATAAGAGGGTAGTGAGACCAGCTATGTTGTATGGGTTGGAGATAGTGGCATTGACAAAAAGGCAGGAGTCAGAGCTGGAAGTGGCAGAGTTAAAGATGTTAAGAGTTACACTGGGTGGGACAAGGATGGATAGGATTAGGAATCAGTATATTAGAGGGTCAGCTCAGGTTGGACGGTTTGGAGACAAAGTCAGAGAGGCGAGATTGCATTGGCTTGGACCTGTGCTGAGGAGGGATCATGGGTATATTGGGAAAAGGATGCAAAGGACGGAGCTGCCAGGTAAAAGGAAAAGAGGAAGGCCTAAGATAAGATTTATGGACGTGGTGAGAGAGGACATGCAGGCAGTTGGTGTGACAGAGCAATATGCAGAGGACAGGAAGAAATGGAAACAGATGATCCGCTGTGGCGACCCCTAACGGGAACAGCCGAAAGAGAAGAAGAGAAGAAGAAGTGAGTTCATTTTGGATGGAGACTGCATGAATGATCAAGCCAAGTTAGAGTCTTCACTGTGTAATACCTCAAACCTACTGTTGTAGAGGCCCAGGGGATATAAGCAAATGATTCTTTAAGGACATACCAATGTTTCAGCTACATGGCTTCTGAATGCCCATGACTTTTTACTTTTTAAGTCTTTATCGGTACATTCAGGCCAGTAAAGTCAATCCTCAATAGCTGTAGACATTTCATGCTTTGGCCTTTTTGAGACCCTCATTGATTGCTCAGCTCAGGCAAAAAAGTAATGCGTGTGTGTGTGTGTGTGTGTGTGTGTGTGTGTGTGTGTGTGTGTGTGTGTGTGTGTGTGTGTGTGTGTGTGAGAATGAGATAGAGAGAGGGAGAAAATCAGAAAATCATAGTGTGAGAGGGAGAGAGAGAGAGAGACAGGGAAGCAGCAACCAAGAGATACTAAGCACATACTTCTCAAATTCTTTTGCTCAAAAATACAGGATAAAGCCAACCATATCTGGGGAAAAAGTCTAAAAAAGTTAGTATTTAAATATAACAACCTGTATTTCTGAATAACAAGAAGTATGACACTATAATGTCCGGCTTCATTGACTGACAGTAATCTTCAGTGATTTGCCAGAAAATCATTTTTGAGGGACAGATCAAACTTAGGGACTGTTGAAAGGCATGGAAGGGGTAGCAATGCCTTACACTGTATGATTTTTTTTTTCATTAATTTCAATATAATGAGGTATCTGAAGTATACTCAGTCAAAAAAGTATCTGTAATTGCCAGACACATTTGTGTGGGTATGCATGTGCAGACATTAACAATCTCACAACTTATATTTTGGATGTAAATGCTTCCTCAAACAATACTTACATATGGTACAACAAATATGAAACATTAAGCAGATTAACTAGTTTAGATCAAAATATAAAAATATATAATAATAAAAATACAAAACAATTTGAAAAATAAACTATTATCTATGTACAATAATGCCTACAGGGTGGGCATTATAAGGGAAATAATGGACCTTTTAGTGAGCAGTCTATTTCCCTGATAACACCCACCTTGTCAGGCAGCATTGCTTGTTAACTAGCTTCCAGTACTATTCCTATAGGAGTGCTGCTTATAGCAGCATGAGGTGTGTTGACAGCTTTTATAGCAGTTGGTTTCTGAAGTTTCTCTGTAACTGCTGTCTGTATGACAGAAAGAGGTGTGCTAACAGCTTTTACAGCTGTTACTTGGTTTCTGATACTATTTCCTTGTGACTGCTGTCTGAATGGAAGCAAGAGGTTTAGCAACCACTTTTAAAGATGTTAACTGGTTTCCAATGGTGTGATAACGTGACTTCTTTTTGATGTCAGTGTGAAGCTCACTTAATTTTATAACAGCTAGGTTTTTATGTTAGAACCTGGCTGTAACAAGCTTGTTATACCTGGAATCTTCTATATGAATCTAGCTATAACACGGAGAATTAATATTAGGTCTGTTATAACCAGTGTATTACATGTTTGAGACATGGATGCCAAAAAAGTTTGTGACATGAATCTTGGTATCTATGTCCGGAGCACACAATAAAATATTCAGTGTTCCAATCATAATTCTTCATAGTGCATGGAGGTTTATCTGCTCCATTACTGCCAGTTATCTGGCTTTCAAAGTATGTGTAAGTCAGTATAGTATTTAGCTCTGTCAAACAGACAACAGGCAGAAACAAAGTGCCACTCTACAGATTTAACTGCTTTGAAATCTGTTAGTTTCTTTTGCCACACTTTCTGTGTGTGGCAGAGTAAAGTTCTAACATGTAAAGCTGTTTTACCTTTTGTCACTGTTGTTTGCCAGCTGGCACTGTTTGCTATTAGTCACCAGGGTGAGATTGGATCTGAACAGTACTTAGGTGTCCTTAACAAGCTTTTGTTAAGCACCCCTAAGAGCTGGTAAAATCAGGGTTCATGTTATGGACATCCTTGATAAATTTATCTTTTTCCATTTTTGCAGCAGAATCTAGGTTCTTCATGCACTACAAGTTCATCTTTTTCAAAATTTTGAATCTTAAACAGGGCACTCCATATATTACATTATGTTATTGTATGTTATGTTATGTTTTATGTAACATTACTCTGTTGTGTTCTGTTATGTTATACTTTGTTTTGTTACATTATGTTATTTTGTATTAATATTATGGTGTTGTGGTACATCATGTTATGCTATATTATTTTACACTACATTATATTACATTATGTTATGTACTACTGCATTTCACTGTTACTTATGTTAAGTGATGCTACAATGTGTTACATTATAACTATGATATATTGTGTTATGATACACTGTGTTACATTATGTTGGGTTGTGTTATGTTCTATTATATTATGTTATGTTATATGTTAATCATGCATGCCTGTTATTGCCTTCTGGTTGTGTTACTCTACCCACTCTCTTCCTTCTTATCTAGTAAAGACCAGTTCAATGACATAAAGCCTCTTGTTGAAACGCTCATTGATTGCTCATCTTGGGCTTCCATCAAACCTTCTACTGTTTCTTCTTTCTCTTCTTCTTTAACATGAAGGTGGGCATATCTGGTTTAATGCTGGAAGAGTTTTGTATTACTTTTTTTTTACACTCTTTAATTTACCTACATGTTGTGGTCTACATACTGTGGCCAGTCCAAAATGGCCACCTTTCTCTTTCTTTCTTTCTTTCTTTCTTTCTTTTTTCTTTCTTTCTTTCTTTCTTTATTTCTTTCTTTATTTCACTCCAACATTAAGGCCAACATCCTTTTAAATCTTCCTCCTTCCTGCCTTCCCCTTTACCATTTCCCTACAGTATAATTTATCGCTTTTTGGATATACAGCAGTACTCATCCTTTCTTTAACTTTTCCTGTCCTTCCTTAACTTCTTGAATCCAATAATGCCATGTCTCAGACTCTACCCCCATAGTTATTTTTATGCTTGCAGTATCAATATTTGCATCTATGAGCCACATAAGAGTGGAGGAAGATGCAGACAGGTGGATTATATCCTATGCAGGAGGGCCAGTCTGAAGGAGATTGGAGACTGTAAAGTGGTGACAGGGGAAAGTGTATTTAGGCAACATAGGATGTTGGTCTGTAGGATCACGTTGGTGATCAAGAAAGGGAGGGGGAGTGGGAGGGCAGTGCCAAGAATCAAATGGTGGAAGTTGAAAAAGGGTGATTGTGAGGTGGAGTTCAGGGAAGAGGTAAAACAAGCACTGGGGGGCAGTGAAGACTTACCGAATAGCTGGGTAACTACAGCAGAAATGGTAAGGGAGACTGCTAGGAAGGTGCTTGGTGTGACATCTGGACAGAGGAAGGAGGACAAGGAGACCTGGTGGTGGAATGAGGAAGTACAGGAGAGTATATAGAGGAAGAGGCTGGCGAAGAAGAAGTGGGATTGTCAGAGAGATGAAGAAAGTAGACAGGAGTATAAGGAGATGAGGAGCAGGGCAAAGAGAGAGGTGGTGAAGGCTAAGGATAAGGCATATGGAGAGCTGTGTGAAAGGTTGGACACTAAAGAGGAAGAAAAGGACCTGTGGCTAGACAGAGGGACCAAACTGGGAAAGATGTGCAGCAGGTAAGGGTGATAAAAGATAAGTGGGAAACGTACTCACAAGCGAGGAGAGTGTGTTGAGCAGATGGAAAGAGTACTTTGAGGGGCTGATGAATGAAGAGAATGACAGAGAGAGAGAGAGAAGGTTGGATGATGTGGGGATAGTGAATCAGGAAGTGAAACAGATAAGCATGGAAGAAGTACGGACAGCTATGAAGAGGATGAAGAATGGAAAGGCTGTTGGTCCAGATGACATACCAGTGGAAGCATGGAGTTGCTTAGGAGAAATGGCAGTGGAGTTCTTAACCAGATTGTTTACTGAAATCTTGGAAAGTCAGAGGATGCCTGAGGAGTAGAGTGTTTTGGTACCTATTTTTAAGAATAAAGGTGATGTGCAGAGTTGTAGTAACTACAGTGGGATAAAACTGATCAGTCATACTTGAAGTTATGGGAAAGAGTAGTGGAAGCTAGGTGAAGAAGGGAGGTGATGATTAGCAATCAGCAGTATGGTTTCATGCCAGGAAAGAGCACTACAGATGCAATGTTTGCTCTGAGACTGTTGATGGAGAAATATAGGGAAGGTCAGAAGGAGATGCATTGTGTCTTTGTGGACTTGGAGAAAGCATATGATAGGGTGCCTAGAGAGGAGTTGCGGTATTGTATGAGGAAGTCAGGAGTGGCAGAGAAGTATGTAAGAGTGGTACAGGATATGTACGAGGGTAGTGTGACAGTGGTGAGGTCTGCAGTGGGAGTGACAGATCTGTTTAAGGTGGAGGTGGGATTACATCAAGGATCAGCTCTGAGCCCTTTCTTATTTGCAGTGGTGATGGACAGATTGACAGACGAGATCAGACAGGAGGCCCCATGGACTATGATGTTTGCAGATGACATTGTGATCTGTAGTGAGAGTAGGGACCAGGTTGAGGAGACTCTGGAGAGGTGGAGATATGCTCTAGAGAGGAGAGGAATGAAGGTCTGCAGGACTAAGACAGAACATGTGTGTGTGAATGAGAGGGAGGATAGAGGAATGGTGAGGATGCAGGGAGTAGAGTTGGCAAAGGTGGATGAGTTTAAGTACTTGGGATCAACAGTTCAGAGTAATGGTGAGTATGGAAGAGAGGTGAAGAAGAGAGTACAGGCAGGGTGGAATGAATGAAGAAGAGTGTCAGGAGTGATTTGTGACAGACGGGTACCAGTAAGAGTGAAAGGGAAGGTCTATAAGAGGGTAGTGAGACCAGCTATGTTGTATGGGTTGGAGATAGTGGCATTGACAAAAAGGCAGGAGTCAGAGCTGGAAGTGGCAGAGTTAAAGATGTTAAGAGTTACACTGGGTGGGACAAGGATGGATAGGATTAGGAATCAGTATATTAGAGGGTCAGCTCAGGTTGGACGGTTTGGAGACAAAGTCAGAGAGGCGAGATTGCATTGGCTTGGACCTGTGCTGAGGAGGGATCATGGGTATATTGGGAAAAGGATGCAAAGGACGGAGCTGCCAGGTAAAAGGAAAAGAGGAAGGCCTAAGATAAGATTTATGGACGTGGTGAGAGAGGACATGCAGGCAGTTGGTGTGACAGAGCAATATGCAGAGGACAGGAAGAAATGGAAACAGATGATCCGCTGTGGCGACCCCTAACGGGAACAGCCGAAAGAGAAGAAGAGAAGAAGAAGTGAGTTCATTTTGGATGGAGACTGCATGAATGATCAAGCCAAGTTAGAGTCTTCACTGTGTAATACCTCAAACCTACTGTTGTAGAGGCCCAGGGGATATAAGCAAATGATTCTTTAAGGACATACCAATGTTTCAGCTACATGGCTTCTGAATGCCCATGACTTTTACTTTTAAGTCTTTATCGGTACATTCAGGCCAGTAAAGTCAATCCTCAATAGCTGTAGACATTTCATGCTTTGGCCTTTTGAGACCCTCATTGATTGCTCAGCTCAGGCAAAAAAGTAATGCGTGTGTGTGTGTGTGTGTGTGTGTGTGTGTGTGTGTGTGTGTGTGTGTGTGTGTGTGTGTGTGTGTGTGTGAGAATGAGATAGAGAGAGGGAGAAAATCAGAAAATCATAGTGTGAGAGGGAGAGAGAGAGAGAGACAGGGAAGCAGCAACCAAGAGATACTAAGCACATACTTCTCAAATTCTTTTGCTCAAAAATACAGGATAAAGCCAACCATATCTGGGGAAAAAGTCTAAAAAAGTTAGTATTTAAATATAACAACCTGTATTTCTGAATAACAAGAAGTATGACACTATAATGTCCGGCTTCATTGACTGACAGTAATCTTCAGTGATTTGCCAGAAAATCATTTTTGAGGGACAGATCAAACTTAGGGACTGTTGAAAGGCATGGAAGGGGGTAGCAATGCCTTACACTGTATGATTTTTTTTTTCATTAATTTCAATATAATGAGGTATCTGAAGTATACTCAGTCAAAAAAGTATCTGTAATTGCCAGACACATTTGTGTGGGTATGCATGTGCAGACATTAACAATCTCACAACTTATATTTTGGATGTAAATGCTTCCTCAAACAATACTTACATATGGTACAACAAATATGAAACATTAAGCAGATTAACTAGTTTAGATCAAAATATAAAAATATATAATAATAAAAAATACAAAACAATTTGAAAAATAAACTATTATCTATGTACAATAATGCCCTACAGGGTGGGCATTATAAGGGAAATAATGGACCTTTTAGTGAGCAGTCTATTTCCCTGATAACACCCACCTTGTCAGGCAGCATTGCTTGTTAACTAGCTTCCAGTACTATTCCTATAGGAGTGCTGCTTGTATAGCAGCATGAGGTGTGTTGACAGCTTTTATAGCAGTTGGTTTCTGAAGTTTCTCTGTAACTGCTGTCTGTATGACAGAAAGAGGTGTGCTAACAGCTTTTACAGCTGTTACTTGGTTTCTGATACTATTTCCTTGTGACTGCTGTCTGAATGGAAGCAAGAGGTTTAGCAACCACTTTTAAAGATGTTAACTGGTTTCCAATGGTGTGATAACGTGACTTCTTTTTTGATGTCAGTGTGAAGCTCACTTAATTTTATAACAGCTAGGTTTTTATGTTAGAACCTGGCTGTAACAAGCTTGTTATACCTGGAATCTTCTATATGAATCTAGCTATAACACGGAGAATTAATATTAGGTCTGTTATAACCAGTGTATTACATGTTTGAGACATGGATGCCAAAAAAGTTTGTGACATGAATCTTGGTATCTATGTCCGGAGCACACAATAAAATATTCAGTGTTCCAATCATAATTCTTCATAGTGCATGGAGGTTTATCTGCTCCATTACTGCCAGTTATCTGGCTTTCAAAGTATGTGTAAGTCAGTATAGTATTTAGCTCTGTCAAACAGACAACAGGCAGAAACAAAGTGCCACTCTACAGATTTAACTGCTTTGAAATCTGTTAGTTTCTTTTGCCACACTTTCTGTGTGTGGCAGAGTAAAGTTCTAACATGTAAAGCTGTTTTACCTTTTGTCACTGTTGTTTGCCAGCTGGCACTGTTTGCTATTAGTCACCAGGGTGAGATTGGATCTGAACAGTACTTAGGTGTCCTTAACAAGCTTTTGTTAAGCACCCCTAAGAGCTGGTAAAATCAGGGTTCATGTTATGGACATCCTTGATAAATTTATCTTTTCCATTTTTGCAGCAGAATCTAGGTTCTTCATGCACTACAAGTTCATCTTTTTCAAAATTTTGAATCTTAAACAGGGCACTCCATATATTACATTATGTTATTGTATGTTATGTTATGTTTTATGTAACATTACTCTGTTGTGTTCTGTTATGTTATACTTTGTTTTGTTACATTATGTTATTTTGTATTAATATTATGGTGTTGTGGTACATCATGTTATGCTATATTATTTTACACTACATTATATTACATTATGTTATGTACTACTGCATTTCACTGTTACTTATGTTAAGTGATGCTACAATGTGTTACATTATAACTATGATATATTGTGTTATGATACACTGTGTTACATTATGTTGGGTTGTGTTATGTTCTATTATATTATGTTATGTTATATGTTAATCATGCATGCCTGTTATTGCCTTCTGGTTGTGTTACTCTACCCACTCTCTTCCTTCTTATCTAGTAAAGACCAGTTCAATGACATAAAGCCTCTTGTTGAAACGCTCATTGATTGCTCATCTTGGGCTTCCATCAAACCTTCTACTGTTTCTTCTTTCTCTTCTTCTTTAACATGAAGGTGGGCATATCTGGTTTAATGCTGGAAGAGTTTTGTATTACTTTTTTTTTACACTCTTTAATTTACCTACATGTTGTGGTCTACATACTGTGGCCAGTCCAAAATGGCCACCTTTCTCTTTCTTTCTTTCTTTCTTTCTTTCTTTTTTCTTTCTTTCTTTCTTTCTTTATTTCTTTCTTTATTTCACTCCAACATTAAGGCCAACATCCTTTTAAATCTTCCTCCTTCCTGCCTTCCCCCTTTACCATTTCCCTACAGTATAATTTATCGCTTTTTGGATATACAGCAGTACTCATCCTTTCTTTAACTTTTCCTGTCCTTCCTTAACTTCTTGAATCCAATAATGCCATGTCTCAGACTCTACCCCCATAGTTATTTTTATGCTTGCAGTATCAATATTTGCATCTATGAGCCACATATGCAGTTAACTCATTTTATTAATTAGGCATCGGGCATCACTCAGCATGACCTTAGTTCCAACCACCTCAGTGCTTTTTTTTTCTCTCTGAGAATGACATCTCCTCAGCTGAGGCTCTCATCTTCCTTTACATGTACTGATGTTCTTCTGTCTCCACACTTTTCATTTAAAGAGTCATAATTTTACTTAGCTAGTTTAGTCCTTTTTACCATGCCTACCCTTCATAGATTCATATGTAGTTACAAAGCATACGGTCCAGGAGACCACTAAGCAGCCTAGCCAAACCTCCTAATTGATCCAGGGTGCTGTATGGTTAAGTGACATGCTCAGAGTCACACAGTAGGCAAAATGGAGGCTGAGGGAATTGAAATCTGGTCTACAAGAAACAACTTATTCAAAGATCACAGCCATAGTCCACTCTGCTAACTGCCTTGTAGTTGTGATGTGAATAAAGTACTTCACACACTATTTTGCATTTTCTGCAATAATTTTATATTACCCTTCATACTGGGCTTTCTGTTATGGTTGCAATGCTATTGGGCCACTTAGAGGAAAGGTAAGAGTGGTGGGATTATTAGGGAAGGATGGAAGAGGAGCAGAATCATAGAATCATAAAATTATAGAATGTACCAGGTAACTGGGCCATGTCAGCATTTACACCTTGCCAGTACTCAACCTTAGACCTTAATTAATTTTTCAAGGAGCAGTTTACAAATACCCATCCAACTATCTAATCTCTTCTTAAGAAAATATGTCTTCTCACATTGCTTGATCTGAAGAGGCCATTTGTTTCAGAGAAGGGGTAGTCATTGCATGACAAATCTGGCTCTCCACTGTAACTTGTTTATCTACCAGAGCAAGTTCATATCTCTAATTATACCAGCCACTGGACTGATTGATTTGTGGAGAAATACGAGATCTTGGACAGCTGGATCCCTAATGGCAAGAAAGTCAAGGCTCAAAGCACCCCTAAGTAGTCTGTAGGACACTAAATACTGGGACAAAGCCTCCAACCTCTCTTGATAACTCACGTGCTTTAGGCCCATCATCTTTTTGTCTAGAACCTTAGGAGGTCTCTCCAACTGCTTGATATGCTTAGTAAGATACAGCCTGATCGCAGCATTCTATTCTGTGATGTACGTGATTAGTACAGAATACAGAGAAATAAGGGTTCTTTGTTTCTGAGCACATGCCTTCCACCTTCATGGTGTGAGTGCTTGATATGCTTAGTAAGATACAGCCTGATCGCAGCATTCTATTCTGTGACGTACGTGATTAGTACAGAATACAGAGAAATAAGGGTTCTTTGTTTCTGAGCACATGCCTTCCACCTTCATGGTGTGAGTGCTTGATATGCTTAGTAAGATACAGCCTGATCGCAGCATTCTATTCTGTGACGACGTGATTAGTACAGAATACAGAGAAATAAGGGTTCTTTGTTTCTGAGCACATGCCTTCCACCTTCATGGTGTGAGTGCTTGATATGCTTAGTAAGATACAGCCTGATCGCAGCATTCTATTCTGTGACGACGTGATTAGTACAGAATACAGAGAAATAAGGGTTCTTTGTTTCTGAGCACATGCCTTCCACCTTCATGGTGTGAGTGCTTGATATGCTTAGTAAGATACAGCCTGATCGCAGCATTCTATTCTGTGACGACGTGATTAGTACAGAATACAGAGAAATAAGGGTTCTTTGTTTCTGAGCACATGCCTTCCACCTTCATGGTGTGAGTGCTTGATATGCTTAGTAAGATACAGCCTGATCGCAGCATTCTATTCTGTGACGTCGTGATTAGTACAGAATACAGAGAAATAAGGGTTCTTTGTTTCTGAGCACATGCCTTCCACCTTCATGGTGTGAGTGCTTGATATGCTTAGTAAGATACAGCCTGATCGCAGCATTCTATTCTGTGACGACGTGATTAGTACAGAATACAGAGAAATAAGGGTTCTTTGTTTCTGAGCACATGCCTTCCACCTTCATGGTGTGAGTGCTTGATATGCTTAGTAAGATACAGCCTGATCGCAGCATTCTATTCTGTGACGACGTGATTAGTACAGAATACAGAGAAATAAGGGTTCTTTGTTTCTGAGCACATGCCTTCCACCTTCATGGTGTGAGTGCTTGATATGCTTAGTAAGATACAGCCTGATCGCAGCATTCTATTCTGTGACGACGTGATTAGTACAGAATACAGAGAAATAAGGGTTCTTTGTTTCTGAGCACATGCCTTCCACCTTCATGGTGTGAGTGCTTGATATGCTTAGTAAGATACAGCCTGATCGCAGCATTCTATTCTGTGACGACGTGATTAGTACAGAATACAGAGAAATAAGGGTTCTTTGTTTCTGAGCACATGCCTTCCACCTTCATGGTGTGAGTGCTTGATATGCTTAGTAAGATACAGCCTGATCGCAGCATTCTATTCTGTGACGACGTGATTAGTACAGAATACAGAGAAATAAGGGTTCTTTGTTTCTGAGCACATGCCTTCCACCTTCATGGTGTGAGTGCTTGATATGCTTAGTAAGATACAGCCTGATCGCAGCATTCTATTCTGTGACGACGTGATTAGTACAGAATACAGAGAAATAAGGGTTCTTTGTTTCTGAGCACATGCCTTCCACCTTCATGGTGTGAGTGCTTGATATGCTTAGTAAGATACAGCCTGATCGCAGCATTCTATTCTGTGACGTACGTGATTAGTACAGAATACAGAGAAATAAGGGTTCTTTGTTTCTGAGCACATGCCTTCCACCTTCATGGTGTGAGTGCTTGATATGCTTAGTAAGATACAGCCTGATCGCAGCATTCTATTCTGTGACGTACGTGATTAGTACAGAATACAGAGAAATAAGGGTTCTTTGTTTCTGAGGACATGCCTTCCACCTTCATGGTGTGAGTGCTTGATATGCTTAGTAAGATACAGCCTGATCGCAGCATTCTATTCTGTGACGTACGTGATTAGTACAGAATACAGAGAAATAAGGGTTCTTTGTTTCTGAGCACATGCCTTCCACCTTCATGGTGTGAGTGCTTGATATGCTTAGTAAGATATAGCCTGATCGCAGCATTCTATTCTGTGACGTACGTGATTAGTACAGAATACAGAGAAATAAGGGTTCTTTGTTTCTGAGCACATGCCTTCCACCTTCATGGTGTGAGTGCTTGATATGCTTAGTAAGATACAGCCTGATCGCAGCATTCTATTCTGTGACGACGTGATTAGTACAGAATACAGAGAAATAAGGGTTCTTTGTTTCTGAGCACATGCCTTCCACCTTCATGGTGTGAGTGCTTGATATGCTTAGTAAGATACAGCCTGATCGCAGCATTCTATTCTGTGACGACGTGATTAGTACAGAATACAGAGAAATAAGGGTTCTTTGTTTCTGAGCACATGCCTTCCACCTTCATGGTGTGAGTGCTTGATATGCTTAGTAAGATACAGCCTGATCGCAGCATTCTATTCTGTGACGACGTGATTAGTACAGAATACAGAGAAATAAGGGTTCTTTGTTTCTGAGCACATGCCTTCCACCTTCATGGTGTGAGTGCTTGATATGCTTAGTAAGATACAGCCTGATCGCAGCATTCTATTCTGTGATGTACGTGATTAGTACAGAATACAGAGAAATAAGGGTTCTTTGTTTCTGAGCACATGCCTTCCACCTTCATGGTGTGAGTGCTTGATATGCTTAGTAAGATACAGCCTGATCGCAGCATTCTATTCTGTGACGACGTGATTAGTACAGAATACAGAGAAATAAGGGTTCTTTGTTTCTGAGCACATGCCTTCCACCTTCATGGTGTGAGTGCTTGATATGCTTAGTAAGATACAGCCTGATCGCAGCATTCTATTCTGTGACGACGTGATTAGTACAGAATACAGAGAAATAAGGGTTCTTTGTTTCTGAGCACATGCCTTCCACCTTCATGGTGTGAGTGCTTGATATGCTTAGTAAGATACAGCCTGATCGCAGCATTCTATTCTGTGACGCACGTGATTAGTACAGAATACAGAGAAATAAGGGTTCTTTGTTTCTGAGCACATGCCTTCCACCTTCATGGTGTGAGTGCTTGATATGCTTAGTAAGATACAGCCTGATCGCAGCATTCTATTCTGTGACGACGTGATTAGTACAGAATACAGAGAAATAAGGGTTCTTTGTTTCTGAGCACATGCCTTCCACCTTCATGGTGTGAGTGCTTGATATGCTTAGTAAGATACAGCCTGATCGCAGCATTCTATTCTGTGACGACGTGATTAGTACAGAATACAGAGAAATAAGGGTTCTTTGTTTCTGAGCACATGCCTTCCACCTTCATGGTGTGAGTGCTTGATATGCTTAGTAAGATACAGCCTGATCGCAGCATTCTATTCTGTGATGTACGTGATTAGTACAGAATACAGAGAAATAAGGGTTCTTTGTTTCTGAGCACATGCCTTCCACCTTCATGGTGTGAGTGCTTGATATGCTTAGTAAGATACAGCCTGATCGCAGCATTCTATTCTGTGATGTACGTGATTAGTACAGAATACAGAGAAATAAGGGTTCTTTGTTTCTGAGCACATGCCTTCCACCTTCATGGTGTGAGTGCTTGATATGCTTAGTAAGATACAGCCTGATCGCAGCATTCTATTCTGTGAAGTGCGTGATTAGTACAGAATACAGAGAAATAAGGGTTCTTTGTTTCTGAGCACATGCCTTCCACCTTCATGGTGTGAGTGCTTGATATGCTTAGTAAGATACAGCCTGATCGCAGCATTCTATTCTGTGACGTACGTGATTAGTACAGAATACAGAGAAATAAGGGTTCTTTGTTTCTGAGCACATGCCTTCCACCTTCATGGTGTGAGTGCTTGATATGCTTAGTAAGATACAGCCTGATCGCAGCATTCTATTCTGTGACGTACGTGATTAGTACAGAATACAGAGAAATAAGGGTTCTTTGTTTCTGAGCACATGCCTTCCACCTTCATGGTGTGAGTGCTTGATATGCTTAGTAAGATACAGCCTGATCGCAGCATTCTATTCTGTGACGACGTGATTAGTACAGAATACAGAGAAATAAGGGTTCTTTGTTTCTGAGCACATGCCTTCCACCTTCATGGTGTGAGTGCTTGATATGCTTAGTAAGATACAGCCTGATCGCAGCATTCTATTCTGTGACGACGTGATTAGTACAGAATACAGAGAAATAAGGGTTCTTTGTTTCTGAGCACATGCCTTCCACCTTCATGGTGTGAGTGCTTGATATGCTTAGTAAGATACAGCCTGATCGCAGCATTCTATTCTGTGACGACGTGATTAGTACAGAATACAGAGAAATAAGGGTTCTTTGTTTCTGAGCACATGCCTTCCACCTTCATGGTGTGAGTGCTTGATATGCTTAGTAAGATACAGCCTGATCGCAGCATTCTATTCTGTGACGACGTGATTAGTACAGAATACAGAGAAATAAGGGTTCTTTGTTTCTGAGCACATGCCTTCCACCTTCATGGTGTGAGTGCTTGATATGCTTAGTAAGATACAGCCTGATCGCAGCATTCTATTCTGTGACGTGCGTGATTAGTACAGAATACAGAGAAATAAGGGTTCTTTGTTTCTGAGCACATGCCTTCCACCTTCATGGTGTGAGTGCTTGATATGCTTAGTAAGATACAGCCTGATCGCAGCATTCTATTCTGTGACGACGTGATTAGTACAGAATACAGAGAAATAAGGGTTCTTTGTTTCTGAGGACATGCCTTCCACCTTCATGGTGTGAGTGCTTGATATGCTTAGTAAGATACAGCCTGATCGCAGCATTCTATTCTGTGACGACGTGATTAGTACAGAATACAGAGAAATAAGGGTTCTTTGTTTCTGAGCACATGCCTTCCACCTTCATGGTGTGAGTGCTTGATATGCTTAGTAAGATACAGCCTGATCGCAGCATTCTATTCTGTGACGTACGTGATTAGTACAGAATACAGAGAAATAAGGGTTCTTTGTTTCTGAGCACATGCCTTCCACCTTCATGGTGTGAGTGCTTGATATGCTTAGTAAGATACAGCCTGATCGCAGCATTCTATTCTGTGACGACGTGATTAGTACAGAATACAGAGAAATAAGGGTTCTTTGTTTCTGAGCACATGCCTTCCACCTTCATGGTGTGAGTGCTTGATATGCTTAGTAAGATACAGCCTGATCGCAGCATTCTATTCTGTGACGTACGTGATTAGTACAGAATACAGAGAAATAAGGGTTCTTTGTTTCTGAGCACATGCCTTCCACCTTCATGGTGTGAGTGCTTGATATGCTTAGTAAGATACAGCCTGATCGCAGCATTCTATTCTGTGACGACGTGATTAGTACAGAATACAGAGAAATAAGGGTTCTTTGTTTCTGAGCACATGCCTTCCACCTTCATGGTGTGAGTGCTTGATATGCTTAGTAAGATACAGCCTGATCGCAGCATTCTATTCTGTGATGTACGTGATTAGTACAGAATACAGAGAAATAAGGGTTCTTTGTTTCTGAGCACATGCCTTCCACCTTCATGGTGTGAGTGCTTGATATGCTTAGTAAGATACAGCCTGATCGCAGCATTCTATTCTGTGACGACGTGATTAGTACAGAATACAGAGAAATAAGGGTTCTTTGTTTCTGAGCACATGCCTTCCACCTTCATGGTGTGAGTGCTTGATATGCTTAGTAAGATACAGCCTGATCGCAGCATTCTATTCTGTGACGTACGTGATTAGTACAGAATACAGAGAAATAAGGGTTCTTTGTTTCTGAGCACATGCCTTCCACCTTCATGGTGTGAGTGCTTGATATGCTTAGTAAGATACAGCCTGATCGCAGCATTCTATTCTGTGACGTATGTGATTAGTACAGAATACAGAGAAATAAGGGTTCTTTGTTTCTGAGCACATGCCTTCCACCTTCATGGTGTGAGTGCTTGATATGCTTAGTAAGATACAGCCTGATCGCAGCATTCTATTCTGTGACGACGTGATTAGTACAGAATACAGAGAAATAAGGGTTCTTTGTTTCTGAGCACATGCCTTCCACCTTCATGGTGTGAGTGCTTGATATGCTTAGTAAGATACAGCCTGATCGCAGCATTCTATTCTGTGACGTACGTGATTAGTACAGAATACAGAGAAATAAGGGTTCTTTGTTTCTGAGCACATGCCTTCCACCTTCATGGTGTGAGTGCTTGATATGCTTAGTAAGATACAGCCTGATCGCAGCATTCTATTCTGTGATGTACGTGATTAGTACAGAATACAGAGAAATAAGGGTTCTTTGTTTCTGAGCACATGCCTTCCACCTTCATGGTGTGAGTGCTTGATATGCTTAGTAAGATACAGCCTGATCGCAGCATTCTATTCTGTGATGTACGTGATTAGTACAGAATACAGAGAAATAAGGGTTCTTTGTTTCTGAGCACATGCCTTCCACCTTCATGGTGTGAGTGCTTGATATGCTTAGTAAGATACAGCCTGATCGCAGCATTCTATTCTGTGATGTGCGTGATTAGTACAGAATACAGAGAAATAAGGGTTCTTTGTTTCTGAGCACATGCCTTCCACCTTCATGGTGTGAGTGCTTGATATGCTTAGTAAGATACAGCCTGATCGCAGCATTCTATTCTGTGACGTACGTGATTAGTACAGAATACAGAGAAATAAGGGTTCTTTGTTTCTGAGCACATGCCTTCCACCTTCATGGTGTGAGTGCTTGATATGCTTAGTAAGATACAGCCTGATCGCAGCATTCTATTCTGTGACGACGTGATTAGTACAGAATACAGAGAAATAAGGGTTCTTTGTTTCTGAGCACATGCCTTCCACCTTCATGGTGTGAGTGCTTGATATGCTTAGTAAGATACAGCCTGATCGCAGCATTCTATTCTGTGACGACGTGATTAGTACAGAATACAGAGAAATAAGGGTTCTTTGTTTCTGAGCACATGCCTTCCACCTTCATGGTGTGAGTGCTTGATATGCTTAGTAAGATACAGCCTGATCGCAGCATTCTATTCTGTGACGTACGTGATTAGTACAGAATACAGAGAAATAAGGGTTCTTTGTTTCTGAGCACATGCCTTCCACCTTCATGGTGTGAGTGCTTGATATGCTTAGTAAGATACAGCCTGATCGCAGCATTCTATTCTGTGATGTACGTGATTAGTACAGAATACAGAGAAATAAGGGTTCTTTGTTTCTGAGCACATGCCTTCCACCTTCATGGTGTGAGTTCCATTCTTCAGCCAATTAGCTATCCATCTAAAAACAGAAGGAGCAATTTGGAGTGCACTTAGCTTGTTGATAGTGTTGGCATGAGGTACTGCATCAAGTGCCTTGGCAAGATTGAGGTATTCTATATGCACAGTGTGACCACTGCCCACAGCTTGCATTACCCTCTCAAATAATATATATCAGATTAATTAGATAGGATCTATCCCTTAACAAAGCCAAGCTACTGGGGCTCAAGTTTTATCATTTTTATTATAGCATAGTTTGTCAAGTCTGTCATGGTTCACTCCTTGGACTTACATATGAGGCTCATCAGGCCGATGGGTCTGCCACTAACAGTGTCTGTGGTGAGGGTGTGTCTGTGAAGAGTCATCACAACTGCTGTGCACCAAACCTCAGAGACAAAGCCAGTGGATAAGCTCAGGTTAAATGGTTATAACAGTGGTGTACCAGAGCATGGTTAGTGCTGTCTAGCAGGTAGCCTGGCATGTTATCAGGTTGAAATTTGAAAACTGAATTTGTTTGCCAGTATATCTGCAATAATCACTGGATCAGAGTAGGTAGTGCCAGTCTGAGTAAAGTCAGATTAGTACCGAATATTATTTCATAACTTCCTGATGTATATAAAGACGAATGTGTAATTATCCTTAGCTTGTGATGCCACTCTAAGTTCATGGGCATTCTTTGTTTTCCTGATGGTACTTTTCAGAACCTTAGATAACCTTTTGATGTTGACCTTGATTTGTGGGTCTTTAGCTTTGGTATTTAGTCCAATGAGCTTTTTCCTCTTATTGTATTATTTATTTATGCATGTGCACCACCAGACTGATTTGCTCTTTCCCTTCCCTTTTGTTTAATTTTGGTAGGAATTGACAGATTTATACAGCTTTCAAGGTGAGAATAGAATGTACTGGTATAACTACTAGCCATGTCATAGAATTCTAAGAAGTTTGCTTGCTAAGTATATGAATACTGTGCTATTTGCATCTGCTAGTCAAGGGTGCTGGAACCATAGAGTGAGGGGGAAGGGGCGCCCCACCACTTTTGCATCCTACAACTCTAAGTACGTCCTGGCTTGTAACAAGTAGCAAGCATTAAAAATAAGTGAAATGCCAGTTTCTTTTCTTTTAATTAAAATCGGATATTAGGATCCAATGGTCTGCACTGTTTGTTCTGCTCTGCCTCTGCTGATGCTTGGCTTCCTCGACGTCTTCCACTTGTGCAGGGGGGGTCAATTTCAGATTCTGGGGACTGGACTATACTGCAAGCACCACTAAGCATGTACATTGGTCTGCCATCCCCCTGCTTGACTGACTTAATACTTCAGCCTGGTCAGTGTTCAGCGGCGGGTCACACGGGTGTAGAAGATGACAGTTTAAACCGTTGTGTTTGACCTAAGTTACCACGCTTTTTCTCAGTCTTAGTACTACCACTCCTCAAAATCGAGACAGAGTGATTGAAGTTTGCAGTCTGACTCTTTGAACAAGAAGAATAGAAGTCCGTCCATTGCTGTCAGTGCCGTGGTGGTGGTGGTACATGCTGTCAGTGCCATGGTGGTAGTGGTGGTACATATGTTAAATATATTACTGCCTTCTTGCAGACAGTTGCAGCCTCTGCAGCCAGTATTACTTATCTGTTTTATCTATTTTGTTTGGTAACCAGGCAGGAATGGGAAAGGCACTGGGTGAGGGTCTTGGGTCTAAGGCAATTAAGAGGTTGTTGGGGAACCTTTTTCATTTTAGTGCTTGTGCATACATAGACAAAGAAGTACTGAAGGGGCCGTTGGGGAAAATGTTTCATTTTGGTGCTTCGAACACAAGAGGCTTTTTTGGTTTGAATTACGCTGCTTAACCCTTAAGGCTGCTTAGCCCTAGTCCCAGAAGTGCTTTAGATATCTTAAACCCACACAGAGTTTTTCTGTATTTCTCTTTTTGAAGTGTTGGTAATTGGTATATATGCACATGTAAGTGAGCGTTGTGTTGGTAGGGGTAGGGGGAGTTAGGTTTGTAAAATACTTTGTGAGTTATATGGATGGATGCATTTATGTACCGATAAGCAAATTGTTTTGGGGATATGCTGTTTTGGTAGATGTTTTCCGTAAGTTAAAGTGGGAATTAACTGCATACAGTGCAAGTGAACTTTTCTTCAGACACATTTTTGTTCAGAGTAAAGTGTCATATTTTTCTGATGCACTGGATGGATGTTAGGGAGAGTATTGGTGTGGTGCACACTGACTACCTTTTAATCAAAGATCAGTGATCACTCTTGAATATCTTTGTTCAGTGTCAGGAGTTCAACAGGCAGTTCCTTCATCTTTGGTGCTGGAAGATCAGAAGTTTCTGGGGTTAATTCCTAGTTGAGGTACTTCATTACTTACTCACTGCCTACACTGCAGTGCAGCATAAGGAACTGTTTAGCTGCATGAGCTGTTGGTAGCTGAGGTGTTTGTAAAAGATGCCATGCACTTATCCAAAATACAAAAAAAAAAAAAAAAAAATATATATATATATATATATATATATATATATATATATATATATATATATATATATATATATATATATATATATATATACATATATATATATATATATATATATATATATGGGTCTACTTTGTTTCATTGAAAGCTCATTTCAGTGAATTTGAATTCACCGTGGCCAAATTGGTGAAAGTTCAAATTGTTGAAGATTCATTTCCCCGAATCTCATTTCACTGAAGTGAAGTATTGGCACTGTGTAGAGTACTGTAAGGCAAGTAAAAGGTAAGGTAGTGCGATCCTGGAGTTAGTATATATAGTGGGGGGGGTGCAGGGGGCACAGCCCCCCCCAACAATGGATGGGGTGGGTGAGGGGTGTAGCCCCCTACCTAGTTTGGTTTTATATTATATTTCACTGAAAGCTTCAACACAATACATTTTAAACCATAGACATGCATACTTACAACTCCAATGACTAACTCTTTCCAGAAGACAATATATACCCAAACTAGGTGGGGGGCTATGCCCCCCACACCACCCAATGTGGGGACTGTGCCCCCCACACCTCTTCTAAACTATATATACTAACTCCAGGATCACACTAAAGTGGGTAAAAGGGAATATACCTTTTACTTGCCTTACAGTACTCTACACAGTGCCAGTACTTCAGTGAAATGAGATTCGGTGAAATGAGTTTTCAGTAATTTGAGCTTTCAGTGATTTGGTCAGGGTGAATTGAAATTCAGTGAAATGAGCTTTCAATGAAACAAAGTAGACCCATATATATATATATATATATATATATATATATATATATATATATATATATATACACACACACATATAGGGAGTTCAGGTGTGCCCTGCCCAAATTTCCTCTTGCCATTTTAAATAAATACCACCTCAAGCCTTTCCTAAAAAATAGTACACTAGTCTGAAGGGACTAACATAGGATCATAGGAAGTTACTAGGCTAATGGCCTTTGGGCCCTAAAAAGCCTTTCCAAGTTCTGTCCTTATATCCACGATCAGCACCTAATGCCCATGTCCAAGAGTAGTAGAGGTGGAACCCCTGGGGTGAATTTATGGTTACCCATCCAATTGTCCAGACTGCATTTAAAGAAGGCCAATGAAGTGCTTTGTTTGACATGAAGTGGGAGTGTGTTCCAAAGGTGTGGTAACCTCTAGGAGACAAATATGTCCCTCCAGCAGGTTCTGTTAATGCCACATACCAGGTTAAGGTCTTTAGAGCAAGTAACCTGTGTACCATTTGACTTGAGGATATGCAGCATTTCCAATAAAGGGGTCATAGAGAAAATATTTCATTTTAGTGCTTGTGCATACATCGACAAAGTACGCAAGGGATCCTTGGGGGAAATGATTCATTTTGATGTAATTTTGTGCTTAGCATGCATGCAAACAGACTGCTGAAGAAGTCGTTGGGGAAAATGTTTTATTTTTGTGCTTGTGGATACATGGAAAATTAATTAAGGGAACCTTGGGGAAATTATTCATTTTGATGTCATTTGGTGGTGCTTGTGCATACATGGAGAGACTACTGAGAGGGTTGTTAGGGGAAATCTTTCATTTTGGTGCTTGTGCATACATGGACAAACCTGGCTGAAGGGGTCATTGGAGAAAATGTTTCATTTTTGGTGCTTGTGAATACATAGACAAACCTGACTGAAGGGGTAACGTACTTCAGAATGGCATGCTTGATTTAACAGTACCGCCTTTACTTCTTTAACACATACCAACTCATATCAACACAGGTTGGCTTAATTTCTAATTCTTTAAGAAATTTATGTGCCGTTATCCTTAATGAAACTTAGCTTGCATCACGCTGATGCTCCTATAATGGTGGTGAATACCTTTTAAAAATTTGCCCTTTTTAAATCACTAAGTGCCCCTCTTGCCCTCTGCACCCCCCAGTCTTCAACAGCTTACAGCACCTATGCTGTTCATTTAGGGATTTTTCAAAAGAAAGTTACCAGTTTGAGATCAGACTTGACTGGAAAAGGTTACACCAGTGGAATAGTCTGGGTCTCCTTCATATAACCGAAATGCCACTTACCCGACTTTCAGATGATCAAGCTGAGAACACTGACAGTACAAAACGCCAACCACTCAGAACACTGATGTGTAACTGATGGTACGTAAATGCTTGGCTTGGGTAAATGCTTTGGGTTTGGGGGGGGGGGCAAGCCCCTCCACATTGGTGTGTTTTCTTTGCTTCTGTTTTAGTGTGCTTGTCAGGTTAGCCAGTGGGTTATTACCATTAGTTAAATGTCGGTGTTCCGAGCAGTCAGTATTTTGTACTTTTGGTGTTCTCAGCTCGATCATCTGAAAGTCGTATAAGTGGCATTTCGGTTATATGAAGGGGACCTGGAATACTATATATAGCTCTATAAGGACCAGGTCAAGTGGGCTCTTTAACAATTCAGCCTAGTGAATTTCTGTTTATAAACTTGAGGAATTTTTCGGCATAGCCTGTATTTCAGGTCAAGATCTCCCGGTCTATCGATGGGTGGTTAACGTCTTTCAGGATGAAGGAGTTTTTGTATATATGGAGTTCATCCAATGTATTTAAGAAATGCGCATGACTTTCTGGGGTTATTATGAGGGTCCGGAAACATGCCATGATCTGACAGCTGATTTTATTTATAGTGAGGTAAATCTCAAGAGGTTTAGTTTATGGGTCTCTGTGAATCTGTCTTGAGGTAATGTGGTCTTTAACAAATATAGATACTCCAGCACAGTTTCTATTGGGCCTAAAGGCATAGCAGGCACAAAACCTTGGTATAGAGGTACCTTCTGCAGTATAGAACATTCTGCAGTTTTAAACCAGGTTTCAGTAATAATACACACATGAATGAGCTCCAAATGCAAAAGGGCTTCATGGTCAGGCAGTTTGTTATTTAGATTCCTCACACTGAACAACACCACATTGAAATTGTATGGTGCTTTGTTTGTTATGTGTTTTTTTTTTTTTTTTTGATTGTAAGATTTATTGGATGGACTCTGCTTAAAAAGGCACTGTGGAGCTGGAGAAGTTGGAAGCCCTGGATTGAGAGGTGCAAGCCATTCTTGGCAAAACAAGTAGGGCTGTGCAGCAGTTCACCCCATGCTGACATATACTGGATTCCCATTGAATTTTATCAATTTATGAGCCAGTTGTTGAAGTCACTAATCTTTTTCCATGAACCTTAGCAACATTCTTGGCAAAGGTAGAATCCAGCTCAATTCCAGAGTCTTTTCTGCATTTGTGACATGCATGGAGAACTCTAAAATGTCTCTGCATTTCCCTTAGGGTTTTGTGTGCTAAGTTATTTATACCACCACCACCACCACCATGTAATACTCATACATTTTCATCGTATGGGTCTTGAGGGCCCCTAAGACATAGGAAATCTTGTCATCTGAAAGAGTTTTACTAGTGGAGGATTTAGGAATACTTGGTTTGGGTTGAGTTTTTCCAGGTGAGTCTCAGTTGTGGATTTAGCAACCTTTGTTGAGTTTTTAAATTTCCAGTAAAATCTAGTGTTGTTTGACTTTGGAGCCTTAGACAACAACTTTTTTACTGCCTCAGTTATGATAACTTTCCATACATTTGTGTAGAGCATTTTTCGGGAGGGCTCACCGTTTTTGTGAGAGATATGTCCCCATCTTAGTTGAATATTCACATATCTCACAAATAGTTTGTTTAAGTAATAACCCACGCCTGGGTGTGGGTAATGCTGGATTTACCCACAGTTGGTGTGGTTTGGTCATGCAACTGTGGTGGTGGTGCTGCGGTAGCGTTATCACCTCACAGCAAGATGTTGTGCCATTCGATTCTCAGCTAGAGCGTCTTCTGTGTGGAGACATGCGTGAATGGGCGTACCTTCGTTGAAGGTTGTGCGTCAGGGCTGGCAAACTCGGCACGTAAAAAATCTACTGCCAATCATTAGCGGACCGGAGTTCCACTGTGGCAACACCTAACTGGGAAAAGCCGAAAGACACAATTCATGGTGTGGTTTGGTCACGAGGGCGAAGCCCGAGTGACCAAACAAAGACAACCGTGGGTAAATCCAGCATTACACACACCCAGAAGTGGGTTATTGCTATTATACAATGGCATTATTTAAGAAAAAAATACTTACTTTTCTTAAATAATGGGATTGTATAATGCCTCCGTGCTGCCCTTCAGCAGCTGTCCGGTATCCTAGGGCAGTTCTGATGTACTGCGCATGCGTATGCTTACACAGTACATCAGAGCTGTGTGTAGAGGAAGCAATGGAGAAAGGAAGATCTCTGTTGCTTTTTTAAAGCTGTCTCTCTTTGTTAAACAAGTTTAACATAGCGAGATATCTTTAAAAAAAGCAACGTAGAAAGGAAGATCTCCATTGCTTTTTTTTTTAAGATAGCTCACTGTGTTAAACTCGTTTAACATAGCGAGATTACAGCAATGAAGCTCTTCCGTTCTCCGTTGCTACCTAACACAAAAAAAAATCAAGACTTGTACTAATGGAAAAAGTCCGGGCAACCGGACCTTTTTCCATTAGTATAAGTCAGATTTACTATGGGCACGCTGGTTGGGCTGGCCAATCAGCATGCACATTTTGAAATACTAATAGGCAGTCATTGTATGATATGTGATAAGTAGTAGTTGATTGTCTGTGAGCATCTGAGTATACAATGAGTAATGATGCTGGCAAATATAGAAAGACTATCTGGTTGATGTTCCAGTTTGTTGAAAAAATGTTATTATGTTGGGATAGAAGACTTATCTGAATGGGATTTTAAGCAAGGACTGGCATGCTGTAACCAGGTATTTCGTACAGACACAAAGACATTTTATTTTACTTGGAATAGTGACCTTATAGTGGTGAAGGGGACTGTGTGCCCTTTAGATGCTTGGAGTTATGTTGCTTGAGCTTTATGTTCATGATAGGGTTACTCTTAGCAAAAATGGTCAGTGAGGAGGGAGTCAACAAGATAGAGACCCAGAATGCCCCATGGTGGTTTATATAAAGAATATGAGAGCCATACCCAGAACACAAATACCAGGTTCCACAGCTGGAGCTAGGTCTTGGGGTGTTCTTCATAGGTGACTCAAGTAACCCAGACAAACTCAGCCAAAACAGCTGCATGGCACCACTCTGCAGGTTTACCAGCTGTAAGGTGGAGGATGGAAGTAGGGTGAGATACCAATTAAGTGGCAGCCAAGAGTGGGATGGCTTAAAACAGACCAAAGTCTGGTTATGGAAACTGAATCTCAGAATATAGAATGTCACCTTATTGATGGAAAAAAGAGCAGAAACGTCTGTGGGAGGTTGACGAATACCAGCTATGCTTATTTTGTCTTATCTTTGCGCACAACATTGGTTCTAGAGCCATACTTCTTAAACAGGAGTGGTCTCTCTCCTAGTCTAGAGTTTTTCTGTAGAACCATACTTCTAAAGAAGGAGTGGTCTCTCTCCTATGCTAGAGTTTTCCTGTGGATTCATACTTCTTGAGCAGGAGTGGTCTCGCCTACTCTAGAGTTTTCCTGGAAAGTCGTACTTCTTGAGCAGGAGTGGTCTCTCTCCTACTTCAGAGTTTTCCTGTAGATCCGTACTTGTTGAGCAGGAGTGGTCTCTCTCCTACTCTAGAGTTTTCCTCTGGATCCATACTTCTTTAAGCAGGAGTGGTCTCTCTCCTACTTTAAAGTTTTCCTGTAGATCCGTACTTGTTGAGCAGGAGTGGTCTCTCTCCTACTCTAGAGTTTTCCTGAAGAGTCATACTTTTTGAGCAGGAGGGGTCTCTCTCCTACTCTCGAGTTTTCCTTGGTGGGTGTAGTGTGTGAATTCTCAGAAGCCCCCATTTGGATGCTATTCAGTTGATATTTTTGTCAAAAATGGGGGGGGGGACTCAATGTGACTGCAAGTTTCAAGAAAAAAAACTCTTGCAATCATTTCTGATATGCACCAAACAGCTGTTAGAAGTATTTGGCCTTCTTAGAGACTATGGGTGTATGGGTGAGGGTCTCAAAAAGGTACCACCTACTGACTCTGTACTTCTAATAAGAGTCATCAGTGCAATGTGAGAAATGATAAAGATACTGACAGTGAATGATTAGGAAGAACAGTCTCTCTGCCTAAGCTGAGCAGAAGTGAGGAACTTGTATTTCAACTTGTATACTAGTCATAAATTGTTGTCAACAAACACCATGTTCGAATGCAAGGATGCTCATAAATGTATTTAATGCCAGTGTACTTTAGCTTTAGGACAAATGTAACTGACAGACTGTAGTCATTTCATCAGACCTGAGGCCATGTATTCATGAAGCTCATGTCAAGGAGATACTCAGCTGTCAGTCGTTAACCATTTGGTGGTGAGTTGGATTACATGAGGTACTGGCTGGACAAATGCATGAATCCCAGACATGTAGTGAGTGTGTCTTAGAGACATCTAGGTAATGATTCTGTTCAGGACAAGTTCAACTCCCACCTACAGAAGAGTTTCTTTTCTCTATCTGGGGAGGAAAGGCACATGGAGCCTGAATAGACCCTGTACAAGTCCTTAATATCTAAGGCAATGACAAACAGCTGTAGTCATAAGATGGCTAGTGCTTGTCATAGCCATAATTTTGGAGCCTGCTATCAGACATAGACTGTGAAAGATGCTTTCAAGTTAAAGGAAAAGGTCTTTTGCAAAATGCAGGCAGGGGAACCTGGATTTGACGGATAGGTACCAGGAGTACAGCAGCTGATACAGTCACTGAAGCAAAAGACTGGGTGTTGAAAGAGTTTGACCAGGCCATGCAAAATGACGTTTGGATGGACTGAACAAGGTTCTGCAATACCATCCAGTGACTCAGGAGGTGGAGATGAGATATTGCTCAGGATGCCCTCCACAATGGTTTAGAAACACCATCCTTAACTGGCAATGCTGTTAAGAGTTGGGAGGAAAACTCTGAGAAGCTCCTAATCTGGGAGAATATGTCCTTCTTTGAGGAAACAGTACCAGGAGCAGCTGTTGGGAGTGGATCCTTTTTTATAGATGAGGTCAATGCCAGAATTAACCATTTCTGTTGTAACAAGGTTGTGTCCGGGGGATGATAGCCATCCTAAGATGCCAAAAACAGTGGGTATTGTTGCAGTGTCATGGTTAACATACTTCATGAATGGAAAGGTGGGACATTACCTCTGAACTGGTAAATTACAGTACTGGTTTCCATTTTCTAAATGGGGTATAAGAAATAATGCTTCCATAATAAATGGATAACATTCACCCATTAACCTCCCTTTAAAATAGTATACAAAGGTGCGGAAAAAAAATCACCCAAGAGTTGATCCTGGATGAACCTTATGAATTCCTTTCTGGCCAAGGAAGAGTGGATCATCTTTGTCTTTGCACAGATATTGGAGTTGTCCTGGGAGCTCACCAATAATGTCTGCATGTGTTTTGTGGACTTGAAGAAGGCATATGACTGAGTACCTGCAGAATGTTTTGTGGGAAGTGTTACAATAGTATGGTGTCCCATGGCCACTGCTGAGTACCATTCTGCCCATGGATTTGAGGAGTGAGAGCTGTCTCTGTATTCTCGTCATTAAATCAGATGTATTCAACATGGGCATAGAACTCTACCAAAGGTATATCTTATCTTTCCTTCATGTTTGTTATTGTCATGGGAAAGATATCAAGGTGTAGTCAAGGTTTAAAAAGTATCCAGTTTGAGAATGTAATGGTTGCATCTCTGTTGTTTGCAGCTGGTGCTGTCATCTTAACCTCAAATTACTACAATTTTCAGCATACACTGGAGGAACTCACTGTTGAGCATGATGTGCCTTGAATGAAAATTAGTACTTGCAAAGTCAGAGGTCATGTTTCCTTCCTAGAGATTTGGGTTCATCTATAGAATGACTCCAATGGCAAAGGGACGTCAGGCAGGAGCAGAGATTATTAAATACAAACTTTAATAAGTTATTAAAAAGTTCGTATTTAATAATCTCTGCTCCTGCCTGACGTCCCTTTGCCATTGGAGTTATACTGTTATTTTGGTTTTTGGTTTGTGGTTTTAGTTTGTTCTGGTCATCAATAGAATGGCGACACCAGCAGGCACAGAACAGTTGCATGCCTATATGCAATTACTCTAGCTCATTCACTCCAATGGAGTTCTGGAGGCTTGTACTCTTAACTCCCATATTTAACTCTCAATGGGTTGTCGGAAATGCAATGCAGGGTGTCAGTGCTTGGGACTGTGGAGTTTCAGTGGGACTAAGCTCCAGAAAATTTATAGTTAATTATCCTATCTAAACCACTTTCTCTTTATCAGCTCATAGTTCTATGAAGTAATATAGTGGCTAGGTCAGGTTTGTCAGTACGGACATCCTTCAGCCACATCCTTTGTTCCAGCAAGCTCTCTCTCTCCTCTCTCTCTCTTTCGGGTTTTCCTGGTTAGGGGTCATCACAGTGGATCACCTTGTCCACTCATGATTGGCAGTGGAGTTTTACGGTGTCGTGTTGCCAGCCCGGTGCCCAACCTTCCACAGAAGGCACACACATGCACTCATGCCTAGGGCCAATTTTAGCATGTCCAATCCACTTGCAGCAAGCTAAACATGACAAAAAAGTATTTGTTATTTTTTTTCATCCTTTAGCTTCTTTACAGCTGGTAGTAGGGGAGTTTAAAGATAAGAGAGCCCTCCTCACTGCGTATCATCTCTGTTTCTTTTGTAAGAAGTGTAAAAAGACAGAGGGATGTCAGAATCAGAAATTAAGTCTCCACAGAACTTTTAAATTCATGTCAGTCATGTCATGTAAACATAAATGTGCCTGAATATAAACACATCAAGCTTAATGTCCATTCCATATTATGACTCTTTCAAACATGGAATTAAAATCATAAATCTAGCTTTCAAAATCAAAGAAAATATAAGAATATGAGGCAATATCTTAGTTTTAAGCATAGCATGCCTTTAAATAAAAATCTATTTACATGATGTTGCTTGTTAAGATTTTTGTCATTTTCGGAACTGAATGGCAGATATGCATGAAACTGTTCTGTTTTAATTATTGAACTTAAATACATCAAAACTGACTCAAAGCTTTTTCTTTAAAAAATATCAGTACTATTTTACATTCTCAGGATTTGAAAAATGTGATCCAGTCTTTCCTTTCCTTTCAACTGCCATCCCCAAAAATAACAAAATAAAACAGAAAATAAAGTTAATAAAATAAGAAACAAGAAATGAAAAACACATAAGTGAAATTATGCATTGGAAATCACACTGTATATACTGTATTTGTTTAGTGGTTATCAAAATAAGATGTGTAAGTCACAAATGACCCCTTATCTGGGACCACCAGGGAATACAGCAGAGTAAAATGAATCACCTAGGAATGCACATCGATAACCAGAGGATGCCTGGAACCAAATGGGGGCATCTAAGTTTACAGACCAGTAGCTTAGGTATTCTGTAAATGAGCAAGCTGAAATGTAACAGCTTAGACTTATAATGTTCAGAACCATTTTCTTAGTACAGCAAATGATATTTAAATATTTTAAATATTCTGTCTACTGGAATAATTCTGTTTTGTGTGGTGAGAATGTAAGAGTATCTTATGTGCATTGAGATTACTGGAATAAAGTTAAAAACTGGTAACTGTTTTATGAATTAAAAAAATGTTGCACTAAAAAAAAGTACAAAAAGCATCACTGACAGCATTAATAATATTGTCAGCTAAATGTGTATTGTTAAAGGACTTAATTACTTATCTGTTTATTTATTTTTAATCGCAGCTTCACCATAATAGAAGACAGGCCTCCCAGAATATTGTTTCTTCAAGTCTTGGTGTCCTTCGGCTCTGAAAAGAGAACATGTCCTAACACGGTCAATCTTGCTGCAATAATGAAAGAGAAAGATGAAAGCTGTCTTTATTAAGGATCCTGATGTTTTTAGTTGAAACAAAATATGCCCTTTTCTCTCATTTGTGTTTTCAAAGTGGAAAATAGCCTATCATGCTAATCACCTAACTTGTAGTGATAATAGATTGTGGTGTTTGGGAGGAATCAGCATCAGAGACTTAATTTTACAAGTTACAATACGTTCACATGCCCAGAAAATGTGGACAGGTTGATAGGGTTCACTGAGCCCACAACACAGTGCATTAATGTATAGGCAAAAAGAATAGCTGCAATCGTTCCCTTGTGAATTGCCGAAAAGTTGGAGATGAAGCAATTACCAGCCATCGGGGATTAAGAGTAAAGTGTGAATGCCAAGCTGTATATGTTAGACACAGAATATGTTGCCTATAGAAAAGGACAAAAAGCGTTTCTTACTATTAAGTGAGATTAAACTTAATAGCCTGATTTAATCACAAAGACAGACTTAAATTCACAGGTCAACTTCAAAGCAGTCACAGGCATACAGACTGCTACATACATTTACATATAGCTGGCATAGCACCAGTTGAAAAACAATTGTATAAAGTTTCTTTACCTACTTAAATATTTGTATTGATGCTTTCTTCCTTATCTATTGCTTTTGTAGTAATCGTTCATATACACGTTGTAGGTAATGACAGAACTTTCAAAGTTTGTAACATTTACAGTCATTACTGTATGTCTTAAAGAGCATAATTTAAAGAAAGAGAGGCATACAGCATGTAGAAATCACTGTTAAAAGGTTAAAACATATGTTTAGCTGTCACTGTTAGTGTATCTCCCTTATCAATTATTTCACAAAGGTTGAAGCTCACATTTTCATTAATGATTCAGCCCAGCAAACAGAAGACTTCAGGCTGTGATAGCAAGCATACAGGATGAGCGATCATTTATAACAATAGACACACACTTCAAAGTAACAAAAATAAGGCTAAGCAGGCATTCACCAGTGACACAACGCTTTAAAGCAATAAGAATAAGTTAAATGACTTTACAAGTTGCTAAACTTCGAAAGAAAAGTACTACTTAATTAAAATCATCTTCTGTAAATAGAAGCAATTTCATGCAAAACAGTAACTGCAAAGGAAACAGTACATGTTTTAAATGTAAACATTATTTGAGCAATCTATACTCCTTTTAATGCAGTATAGTTTGGAGCTTTGCAAAAATAAGTCAGCAAAGTATTCCAAACTATTAGAATAATGTATTAATAGACTGTCTATTTTTCATGGTAAGAGCACAAAATTTTCTTCCTAAGTGTATAAAACCCCAGGATAGAATATCCATGGTTGTAGCAGCTAAAAGAGATCAGGGGACCATGAAAAATGTAAAAAGGTAAATAAAAAAGTCACTATGGTAATAATTTTAAGCAGTTTTACAGAAAAAGTCTGAATCTGTCAATATTGCATCCAGTACGTACAGTATGCGGTACAGACCTGTGACAACACTGCATATACTTTAACACTGCATATGCTGTAATATTAATGGATTATCGTTTTGACTCAGTACATGGAGCATTTTAGTTACCTTTCTGGAGATCAGCAACACCTCTCTTCTAAATCAGATAAAAAGTACATGCAAAAAAAAAAACAGACAAAAGTTAATGTTATATGAACGTATTTTCATATAATGCATTTTGGGTATTTAATAATATCAAACTGCTTTCATGAAAAAATATTTGGGGGATGCATGCAACGTATATTTTTCAGCAGTGCTTATATCTTGATTTTATGATGCTGGTGCAGTGTTCAGAGCATTCCTAACCAGTGTTTTACAAAAGTCAGTTTAGAATTACGGATTGACAAAACGCACACCAGGCTGTTTGTGTCATCTGAAGAATGTAGCCATGTCTTATGCATCAGAGTGTAGTAATGACACTAGATTGTTGCAGCATATGTATGTCTCATCACATAATTCACCCTTCCTCATATTTGTGCAAATATGAGAACTTTGTAACTTTCTAACTTTTCTGAAATTCTTGTGAATTTCTGCATTTTGTTCTTGCCGTATTTTGCATTTACTGCCTTTTATTTTGAGAAGTATCTACCAGCATGAACATGTGTAAGTTAACTTCACTTTTCCTGTCATCTGCAAATAAAATGTCAAAAGTGTCTCACAATCTTGCCTTATAGTACGTGCTCCAAAGCTCTTCTCCTAGAAATGATTTTACACACACACACACACACACACACACACACACACACACACACACACACACACACACACACACACACGCACACACACACACACTATCTGCACTTCAAAGTTTGAGACATCCTGAAACTCACAACAGTTCTGAAGACAAATTAATAGTCACTAGAAGGCATCCCATACACTAGCTTGTCAGTATATACTTTATGTGACCTGTCCTGTGCCCACATTTAAATTGTGGCTTTGCCCTCCTAGCCAGTGCTATAAGGACTCAAAGCAAAGGGCTTTAAATCTCTGACTCTGATATATTTATTGAATGTTTCAAAAGTTACTTGACAAAAGTTATAATGTTATTTACAGAAGATTGTAAATTTAAAAGCTAAAGCAAAATTAAGTGCATATTTTTAAATCCCATTGCCTTAAGTGCATTTTCTTAAAACACTTAGTCATGCTCCAGCTTAACTACAAAATCTGATACTACAGCACAGAACAATATCCCTGTGCAAATATGTAACTGGTTGTAGTCCTGTTCACACTCAATAAAATTTAATTAGCATATTACAGGCAATTATATAAACCTATAAGGGGCAGCAAAGTGGCACAGCAGATAGCATTGTCTCCTCACAACAACATGGTCTGTGGTTTGATTCTTGGCTGGGGGGCCTTCTGTGAGGAGTTTGCATTTCCTCCCTGTGTTTCTGTGGATTTCCTCTGGATTCCCCAATTTCCTCCCATATTCCCAGGTGGACGGGATACTCTAAACTGGCCATAGGTGTGACTGCGCATGTGAGTTTGTGTTATGGAAGAACAGAGGCGGTAAGGCTAGTCCCTGGCAATATGAACCTTAGCTCTAGATGATTGTCACTGTTGAAGTGACACCACAACCCCTTATGCAAAATGTGAAAAGGGGGTTGTGGATGGATAGATGGATTGCAGGCACCCATCAGAACTATTAACATTCCAGATCTGTTCCCCAAAACCATCACTTTTAATTGAACTACCTTATTTATTATTCCCCTCTCTAGTTGAATCTGACCATCTCACTGTGCTCTTCTCTCTGGAAAGCTGCTTCATGACCCCACAGGTATTGATTGCGGATGCCCCAGGTAGTGTAACATGTCTGAGCCAGACCCAGACACATAGTAAATATGGTCACATCATTCTTACAGGTACTTAAGGGCTTCAAATAAAAAGAGGGTCTTTATATTTTAGGTGGGCTTATATTTTTGCATGGTGTGCTCTTTTACAGTTGCTGCAGCACTAGAATATAGAACTGTCACATAGCATTTCTACACTAGGATGTTTCTGTATATTTTTCACAGATGAGTCTGTATCTGGGTTCACCATCATGTGTGTTGTCATGCCTGAATTAAGGGAAACATCTGAGCCTGACAATTATGGCAGAAAAAGTGCGACACAGTTTCTGACTCCAAAACCAGTGCCAGGCACAGGGTACTGTGGTGGACATATTACCATCCACTTCCACAGACCTGGCCCCATTTCCATGTGAGCAATATAAGGCAGAAGATGACAATGGGCACACACTTGTCCCCCACCCCCCAGGCAACAGTGAATGGCGGTGACTCCAAAGAACATGGGGATAGCAGTATTGGGTGGTGTGCCAGTGGCCAGCAATAGCTTACTAACCACCTCTCACCAGATCTGAGTGTCTCCATGTCTGTTGCACACTGGATGTGCAGAGTAGGCATACACACACAGACCAAGGTCACTGTCACCTTTGCAGAGTTGATCTGTATGGTATATAGTCTGTGAGATATCCTCAGAGAGTGTTTTACCTGTTTAGGTAATATTTTTGAAAGACCACAGGAGGAGTTTATATCTTCCAAGGGCCTTTATGCTGCCACACACTGGGGATGATGCCATCCATATGACCATCACTCTTCCACCTCCATTGATTTGGGGACAGTCTAGGACCCACATCATCACATCCTCCATGCCTGTTACCAGTGTTAAGAACACTGTGGCCTGTCATGAATGCACACACACACACACACACACACACACACACACACACACACACACACACACACACACACACACACAAGGCAGATGTGCTGAACATACCTGTGACACAACCCACTATTCAGTCTCACAGAGGACACCTTCTTCTGTGCCAGAAGCAGGTTGTGCTAGTGACATTCCTCTGAGAGGATGTCCCTATAGTTGGGAATGTTCTTGAGCTTATCATAGAGGAACACACATAAGCTGGCAATATCTGTAGGGGCTATATCCACCCACATGCTATCTGACCAACCACCATTCATCTCTGCACACATACAACACACTGGAGACACCACCCCCTCCCTGCAAAGTACTCCAAGCTCACCACACTCCTCAGACAATGACATATGCACACATACATACACACACATCATTACCCCCAGTGTCTATTGCCAAAGCTTCTCACTGTGGCCCTCACCACCTGCACACATGATGACAACTGCTCCCAGCCTTCATTGCTTTGTTACCATTGTAGCTTGGAACTGATGCACAATGTAGCTATTCCATGCACTGTATAGCATGACATTATTGTAGTATTACAAGCATGACCTGGTTTCATTATTGCATGTGTCATTGTTACTGTTACCTATGTCTAATCTGGCCTATAGCTGTGAATAAGGCACTGCTTCTTAGCTAGTGCCACAGTATGCACTGACAGCCCCCCTCTCACATAGTCATTCTCAACCAATGAGTCCTCCACAAACTCCTCACTAGTCCCCCTCTTCTTCTGCTGACTCCTGCAAATTGACTCCCCCAGTGGCTTTATCCTGCTGTATCTGCTTACATACAAGTTGTGTAGCATTGAACACATGGCAAATATCTTGCTGTAGCTTTCCAGAGCATATTGCAGCACACAGCTGGAGCCATCTACACAGAGGAAATGGACCTTCTTCAGTCTGAACATGTCTGATGGTGTTTTACCTCTATGATGGTGTAATGTTATGTAATGGAGAAAAGAGCTGTAATAAGTTGGTTTTCTATAAATATTAAAGTCCTGTTTTGTTCAAATATTTAGTCAGTTTCACGTCTAGATATTCAATATTAGTTGTCAAATTTAAATGTAAATTTGAAAAAAGATGTCGTATTGTTTAAATATTCAACAAATTCATTTGCTTCACTTAAGTCACCTTTAAAGATGATAAATATGTTGTCAAGAAATCTTGTGTAATAACTTATAAGACTTCTTTTATCAGGTATGTCAAGAATAAAAGTTTTCTCCCAATATGCAACAAACATGTTTGCTAAACTAGCTAGATTTCTTTTCTCCATTTCTCAAGCGCTCACCCTTTTAAACAGAAATGTACTATAGTCAAGGGACAATTAGTACGTGCAGCCAGATTATGTACACTTGAAGAAGACTTTGTCGAAGAATGTGACAATTTGTCGAATATGTTTAAAAATAGGGGTTATCCCCATAAACTAGTTCACGAGCTAGTTACAGAAGTTAAAAATAAACGAATGATGGGTTTGTTTAACCCTATTTTGTATTTTAAGGAATCCACAAGTGAGCAACTACTCTGCACACCAACTGACGTATTACAGATTATTACAAATCGTGATGTCAATGACCCAGACACTAATCCGTCACACATTGCCTCACCTTTAGTTTCACTAAGATCAAGCTTTGTAACAGTTTTTAACAATGATAGTAAATATATCAAGTTCATTCTGCATAAAAACTGGCAATTGCTTGGTAGGGATAGTTCTCTTTATTAAACTGTTTTATGCTAAACCTTGGTGTGACTACGAGTGCTGTGGACGTGGCTTTGCACTTCTGTTCCTCTTTTTTGTTTTTTACTTGGTGCGTTTTGATAACGCATCAGAGATACTTCAGGTGCAGCTAATACTGGGTAAGACAGCGATTCAGGTCATAGCCTGCTATAGGTCCCCAACCATGTCCCAAGACTCACACTCCACATTCATAAGCATCCTGGAGAATATTAGGGTCCAACCTAACACTCTCATACTAGGTGACTTCAACTGCCCCTCCATTAACTGGGAAAACTGCTCATGTACCAATATACTTGCCCAATGTTTCCTGGAGTTCATTAATTCCAATGCCCTGGACCAGATCATTTTTACCCCCACTAGAGGTAGCAGCATCCTTCACCTGGTCATTACTAATACACTCCAACAATTCGAGCCAGCCAAGGCTAGAAAAAATACCAGGAATAACGGATTTACCACTGAACGTTTCTTTTATTACTGACAATTGCTACGGAGATAAAACTTGGTTTAGCGCTTTCATCTAGATAACTAGATTTCCTCAGAACAAACAATACAGACTCCATGACACTTAAATACTAAAAAATTCCGCCCTTTTACATCAATTAATCAATTAAATATAATACATCACTGTTTAAAATTTAAAGAGAAAGAATGCATTTCTCCTATTTAAAAGTTGTTTTACAAAAGTTGTTATTGTGTACAACTATATGACTAACTACTGTCATTACTAAAATATATAACAATTAAAACACATTCATATTGTACTAATAATGTACATCAAGTACTATATATTTAATAATTTAAAATATATTTATAAATCTGTTTTTTTACCCTTCCTTATTATAAAATATGCTGGTTGTATCACATACAATTTAAACAACCTGTTTCACATATCAAATGCACTTAATACAATCCTGAATACACCTACACAAACTATTCATACATCCTTTGTTTTAATAAAACAACCTAATGTTATAAACTAATGTGTATTTTGGTATATATCTAGAAACACACAATCTAGTAAAATATGTACTGTGTATGATACTAGTCAATTCAACATATATGTTTGACTATGCATAAGAATATTTATTTTGTTATGCCCTAACTAGTGGTTTGGCGAGAATAACTTCATTCAGTCCCGGAGGTGTCGCTGCATCTAATCGTAACTGCCATTTTATTTCCTTTTCACTAACAATGGCTTTAATATTTCCTCCCCTAGGGTTAGGTGCGATCACCTCTAGTATTCCAAATTTAAAACCTACACATCCTGGGCTGGGAATTTCCCCTCCAATTAATACAATGGATTTAAGAAAGAGGAGCTCCTTTACGCCACCCATGGCAAAAACATTAGAATCCTTCGAGAATGTGATTAACAAGGAAATATATAAGCTATACAACAAACATAAATATAATAAGAGTGATTACATACTGTACAAAGAAGTACAATCTATAATTGATTCTATTTGTACAGAAAATGTTAGAATCATGGTGGCAGATAAAGGGGGAGGAATTGTGCTGTATGATCAAGAAAAATATAGTAGTAAAATATTTGAAATACTAAATAATACTCTGCAATATGAAGAATCATCCTTAAACCAGGTAAATATAGCACACAGCAGGATTGACTCTTACCTTGAGGAATTTATATTGGAAAATAGAATTGATGAAGAACTATACAAATACTTAAAAGTAGAATTTCCAATACTGGCAACCATAAGAGGGATCCCCAAAGTGCATAAAAATCCCATAGAACCACCTTTCAGACCTATAATATCAGGTAGTGCCAGTAAAACATTTCCATTTGGTAAAGTGGTGGATAACAAATTAAAACATATGCATAACAAAGTTACTCATATCATGAAAGACTCATGGGAATTTTTGGGTATATTCAAGCAAGAGTTGTGGACTCCAGATTTAATATTTGTTACAATAGATATAAAAGATCTTTTTTCATGTATTCCAAAGAATGAAGGAATAGAAAGTTTCATCAATAGTTTAAGTAAGTACAGTGGTTTGAAACAACAGGATATTTCCTTGTTAACATCATTTATGGATATAGTACTTGATCACAATTACATTTTCTTCGAAGGAGAGTATTACAGACAAATTTCTGGAGTGGCAATGGGGGCAGCTTGTGCCCCTATGTATGCCAACATGGTTCTCCTTGATTGGGAAATGGAGTACATACTGAATTCCAATTGGATGAACTACATAAAAACATACGTCCGGTTTTTGGATGATATTTTCTTGCTATGGGTAGGCAATACAGATGAATTAAACAAATTTATTGAGTATATAAATGGAACGACAAGTTATCTCAAATTCACATACCAATATGACACTAGAGGGATTAACTATTTAGACGTATATGTTTATAGTGATGGGCACTCCTTCCAGTCTAAAATATACAGGAAGGATACGTACAGCAATGGGTACTTGCACTTTAATAGTGCCCATACATATAGGGTCAAATATAATATAGTTAAAGGTCAATGCATAAGGGCAGCAAGAATGACATCTGTCAGGGACAACATGAAGGAAGAGTTGACCTTCATAGGTACATTATTCAAGGAAAAAGGTTACCCGGAAAAAATGATAAATGATATAATCATATACGTATCTAGTGAATGGGGAAAAAAATACCCATCATTATTGGGAACTGGTATATGGAATAGTAGAGAGACAAATGCTTATACAAATAATTATAAAAAAGCATGTATCGTAAAATATGGAAAACATACACATGAGGTTAAGGAAATCATCAGTAAAAACTGGAATATACTAACAAGTGATACAATGATAAAAGATAAAGTGCCATCTAGGCCCCACTTTGTATACAAAACAGGGAATAGTCTAAAAAGAATTATAGAAAGGAAGCAAAATCATTACAAAGGTTACACAAAACAAAAAAGTGTTACAAAAAGATGTGGGTATTGTAACTTCTGTAGATATATATATGAGGGCAATACTATTATTTTAAAAAATAAAGTAAAGACCAAGGTAACCTTTAAATATGGAAGTTGTCAAACAAAACATCTAGTCTATTTAGCTATATGTGACACTTGTCAAAGTTATTATGTAGGAAAGACAGATCGCTTTCTAAAAAATAGAATATATGACCATATTTATTGTATTAATAAACAGGATACCAACAATGCATTGTCTCAACATATATTAAACAGCCCAGGATGTGTAGGTTTTAAATTTGGAATACTAGAGGTGATCGCACCTAACCCTAGGGGAGGAAATATTAAAGCCATTGTCAGTGAAAAGGAAATAAAATGGCAGTTACGATTAGATGCAGCGACACATCCGGGACTGAATGAAGTTATTCCCACCAAACCACTAGTTAGGACATAACAAAATAAATATTCTTATGCATAGTCAAACATATATGTTGAATTGACTAGTATCATACACAGTACATATTTTACTAGATTGTGTGTTTCTAGATATATACCAAAATACACATTAGTTTATAACATTAGGTTGTTTTATTAAAACAAAGGATGTATGAATAGTTTGAGTAGGTGTATTCAGGATTGTATTAAGTGCATTTGATATGTGAAACAGGTTGTTTAAATTGTATGTGATACAACCAGCATATTTTATAATAAGGAAGGGTAAAAAAACAGATTTATAAATATATTTTAAATTATTAAATATATAGTACTTGATGTACATTATTAGTACAATATGAATGTGTTTTAATTGTTATATATTTTAGTAATGACAGTAGTTAGTCATATAGTTGTACACAATAACAACTTTTGTAAAACAACTTTTAAATAGGAGAAATGCATTCTTTCTCTTTAAATTTTAAACAGTGATGTATTATATTTAATTGATTAATTGATGTAAAAGGGCGGAATTTTTTAGTATTTAAGTGTCATGGAGTCTGTATTGTTTGTTCTGAGGAAATCTAGTTATCTAGATGAAAGCGCTAAACCAAGTTTTATCTCCGTAGCAATTGTCAGTAATAAAAGAAACGTTCAGTGGTAAATCCGTTATTCCTGGTATTTTTTCTAGCCTTGGCTGGCTCGAATTGTTGGAGTGTATTGTTGTATACAGGAATTTCTTTGGGTACTGGTCATTACTAACACAGATGACCGTGGCTCTACACCAATAGTCAGCTCCTCCCTGGTTAGATCCGATCACAAACTAATCACCTTGGAAATCCACATCCACCCCACCCCCCCACCCCCACAAAAGGTAACCACCATGAAATACTTCTCCATAACTAACTTTGGGTTCCTAAAAACAGAGGTGGCTAACTTCACGGCACCCATGCAAATGAAGAATAGTTGCATGACTGCCGTATCATACACCAATGCACTGTACGAACACGTACATAAATGCATGGATCTCACCATACCCAATAGAACCAAGACGTTCTTCTCCAAAAAAAGGAATCCAATCTGGTGGTCCCCTGCCATAAACAAACTCTACAACAGAAGGAGGAAACTGATGTGGAATAAGGTGAAGTCTCAAGACTAGAAAAACTTTCTTATCAGCCTCAACAAAAAGTTGAGATCCTGCATCAAATCCTCTAAACCTAGCTATGAAAACAAAAATTGCAGCAGACAGTAAAGACAATCACAAGGTCTTCTATAGTTATGTAAAGAATCTCCATGGCAATACCCAGATTTGCTCTGAGCTACTGCACAATGGTACCTCCTATACTGAGCCAACAGATATTGCCAATATACTGCCCAGCAGATTCAGTGCCAACTTTAACTCTCCACCCCCCAAAGGACCAATCACAAATACCAGTAGATTGCCAGGCACCCAGTATTACTGCTGCACAGGTTAAAACAGCACTGTCCAAGGCCAAGAATAAAGCTTCTATGGGACCTGACAATATCCCTGGCTGTGTTCTACATGAACACCAGAGTGAACTGGCACCTCACCTGTGTGCCCTGTTCAATCACAGCCTCACCTCAGGCTTTGTCCCTACAGAATGGCGCACTGCTACAGTCATCCCTCTCCACAAAGGAGGAGTGACTACAGACCCTGGGAACTATCGCCTCATTAGCCTGACAAGTCTGATATGCAAAGCTATGGAACGCATAATCATGGACCTAATAAACAAGGATATAGGGACTCTCCAAACTTTGGATCCCACACAGTGTGGTTTTGTGAAGGGTAGATCATGGCTTTCCAAAATGGTTGACTTCTCTGAGTCAGTCACCAGAGCTGTAGATGAAGGCAAGGTGGTTCATACAGCCTACCTTGATCTGGCCAAGGCCTTTGATACCATTCCCCACTCAGGAGTCATAGAAAAACTCACTAAGCTAGGCATCAACCCCTATATTACTAGGTGGGTTGCAAACTGGCTCACAGATAGAATCCACAGTGTGAAAGTAGCTGACTCCAATTCAGACTGCCAACTAGTCACAAGTGGAGTCCCACAGGGTTTGGTCCTGGGTCCTCTCTTGTTTGGTACCTACTTCTCTGAAGTCCAGGCCAACACGAAGGGACTCTGGCTGACAAAGTTCGCAGATGATTGCTATTATTAACTCCCCAAGTGATGTTGACATCCAACAGAAAGGCCTCACTGAGACCAATGACTGGTGTTAGAACCATGGCCTTAAGCTCAATGCCAAAAAATGTGTCATTATCCCATTTGGGAAAAACCCAGTTCCCATGAATTACAACTTTGATGGTAGTCCACTGAATGCAGAAGGTGTTATAAGAGATCTGGGAACACAGGTTGACAGCAGCCTCTCTTTTGATCACATTGCCACTGTGGTCAAAAAGTCCTTCTATGTGGCACATCTCATTACTAAGGGTTTTGCATCCAGGAAGAAAGAGGTCATTGTGTCCCTCTACTCTTCCCTCATTAGGTCAATCATCGAGTACAATGCCCCATTTGGCACATAGCTTACTAGACACCTGCAACAACTCGAGAGGCTGCAAAAGTACCTCACAAAGAGGATCCCAGGTCTTAATCACTTGTCCTACATGGACAGACTCAAAAAACTCCAACTATTCTCTGTCTCATATCACCTACTTAGAGGTGATCTCTGCTTGACCTATAAAGCCATGTCTGATCCAGCTCTGTTAGAAATGCTACAGCTAAAGAAATCCCAATGCCTCCATACCACATGCTCCAGAGACCTCAACCTCATTACCTCAATCAACAAAACGTACTGGAGGGACAGGTTCATAACCCAGAGACTACCCATGCTATGGAATAGACTTCCCATAAATGTTAAACAGAGCACCTTTCTGACCCTCTTCAGGAGAAATCTTGATGAGTGGATGGAAAATAGAAAACTCACCCTGGGAATAACTCCAGTGGCTCTACTCGACAGAGGCACTGGGAACTAAGGTCGAGTGGCACGATGCCAGGGTAATCCTATGGCTGGGCTTGTAAAGGCCCCAGGGCCATTAGCCTAGTACACACCTATGAACCTATGAACTTGATTAAGAAGCTAAAATGGCAAGATACAAGACCAGATGAAAAAACACCAGCTCGTTTAACTTTAATAACTTTAATAAAAATGATAAGCGCTTTTGTTTAAAAAAAAACATAAAACTTCTTCATATAAAAAACATGTTTAAAACCTGCAATTAAATGCCACAAAAAATAATGTAGCTATCAGCTACTTACAAATTCACTTAATAATTAATCAATTTCTTAAACAAAGCATACCATTCAAAATAATCCATCTCAACAAGGTACCTCCCTAAAGAAAATGTCACTACTTAACTCCACCCCTACATTAAATATATGAACCCATTGATAAAAAACATTCAACCAGTAAATCAGAAACACATAAAATATAAAATATTAAATTCCAAGATAAATTAACATTCCAAACTCAAATACATATCGACCTAACCTGAGCTTTTCGGTTTAACAAAAGTAAAATTGTAGCTTGATCATTAAGCCATAGCCAAATGTATGCATTAAATAAATCTGCCAGTAAACCTCCCATGTTTCCAACAAAATCAGCCAAGGTCCCCATCTCGGATCCTGTTTAAATTTCTCAATTACAATAAATTAAAAAAAAAATGATCCGGATGTTCTTTTATTTGCTTAAACAGAGCTTTAGTCTGTCTGCCCTTCTGACATCGTATAAATGTTCAATTTTTCCAAAGTAAATACATTCACATATTTGACATAAGGCAGCGTACATCACCCCAGTGCTTTCACAATTGTATCTTCCCTTATAATAAAACAATTTATCCCTAATTTTGAAATTTAACACCTCTAATATATACTTACAATAGTTATATCTACTGCAATTCCTCATACCAGGGTTGCTAACAGTACACTTACTTTTAAACTCAAAAATATTCTTAAGACACATATCTTCCTATACACAATTGTAGGGTATGTGCCCACTATTTTTCCTAATATCCCTATCTTCCAATAATACCTCCCAATTTTTTGTCAGAACCTACCCAATTAACCCACTTTCAAGACTGAAAGTGGTAATGAACAAAGTCTTATATTTATCTCCCTTTTCATTCTCGTAAAATCCCCTTTACAGACAACCCTGGTTCCCCTACTTCCATATGTGCAGTTTCCAAGTTATTGAGAAGTGGTCTAAAAAAATCCAGTGGATATTTAAACATAACTTCATGTATCATATCGTCCACAAGTTCCTCTGGATAGCCTCTGTTAAGAAACATGGTTTTCAATAATTCGCATTCTTCTTCAAATTGTGTTGTTAAAGTGGTAATCCTTGCTGCCCTCACCAGTTGTCCTAAGACAAACGATTTTTTTCTGTGCAAAAGGGTGGGAGCTTGAAAAATGTAAGAGAGTATTGGAATACATGGGTTTCCTAAAAATGCGGGATGTATACCCACCATTAATCATATCCAGGTATGCCAAGCTTGTATCACTACTCTCGTATGTAAAGGAGAGAAAATCTGTAGTACCATTAATATATTCTATAAAATCTATAATTTCTTCCCTTTTCCCTTCTCCATACAATAAAAATATCATCCAGGTATTGTAAATATAAGCCAAAGGCACCACTACACCTGGAATCATTTATAAATAAATGCTCCCATTCCAACATCACAATATTTGCAAAAAGGGGGCCACAAGGTGACACCCATCCCCACACCTTCCTTCTGTAGGTAGAGGTTGTTATAAAAAAATGCAATTATTCCTTAAAATCATTTGCATAGTTTCCTCATACAGATTTATATCCATCTGGGCTAACCCTTTCCTTCCTAAATAATTTACAAACCAAGGCAGTCCTGCATCATGAGGGATAACAGTGTATAAATCTCTTACATCAATTGTAACAGAGATGTCATCCTTGTTAAACACAAGTTCATTAATTTTTGCAAAAAGTGCCAAGAATCCCTGCATAAAGGTGACTCCCTCGGCAACAAATGTTTTAATTTCCAGTCTAAAAATTAAATTGTGCACAAGTGCTTATAATAGAATTCCTACCATCAATGATAGGATGCATGGGAGGGTCAACTACATTTTTATGTATTTTAGATATACAAAAAATTGAGCGATTCTAGGAAAAGAAATCTATAAGAAATTATACACATCCCTATTCACGCATCCTTCAATACAAAATCCATGTTAAGTGTGTGAATCTTGCAACAAGCAATATTAAACACATTCCTGCTAACCTTTTGGTATGTCTGGCCCTGTAAAATGTTAAGCATCCTAGTATTATAATCTTATATATCCATTAATTCTTACATTCTGGAAGGTGAGAACAAAAATTAAATCCAATTCTTCCCTAGTAATATTTTGGTTATCCAGGCAACCATTTCTCTCCAAAATATTCCAAAAATCTATTTCACACAATCTCTCAAAAACAGAAAGTGAGTAATGGAGGGGTGGGTTGAATGTACTGGGTAGTCTAAAAGGGTGATCCTGTTCAGGAAAATCATTAAGCAATACAGATAAAGTAATTTTATGCAAAAACAATTTTAAGTCAATTAACACCTTAGTCACATTGGCTCTTCTATCTTGAACAAAAGAAACCCCTTTAGCAAAAAAAATCAGCTGCATTACTGTATAAATCAATATTTGAAAAGTTATAAATCTTAAAATCTTCCCTTTCATTGGTAACAATATGAACAGTGCTGTCTATTCCATAATCTGAATGCCCACTTTCAAAAACCCTACATACTGTCATTATCTCCTCCATTCTTGTCGGGACTGATATGATTGGCTCATTTGTGGAGGATTGGCCATATTTAGTTGATTCAATTGGTTGTTCTGTGAGGGAATATATCCATTCGACAGACCCCATTGGTGGACATTGTTCTGTTGCTTCAGTCTTTCTGAACTCCTTAGAGGTGGAAAAACCAAAGGGTTGGACAGATCCAAGAGATTACCATTTGCAATTGTAACTTTATTAATCCCTTCAGCATTAGCCGCTAAAGAATTATATGTCTGTACTCACTGAGGCCCATGCTGTTCAAAGTTTTCCTTACATGATGTCTGAGAATTTGGGGGCTTTGGGTATGCTGTCCCCTCCAAATAAGCCATCCTGTCCCTTTCAAGTTTTTTAAGTTTATTGTTCCTAATTGACTGAAGTTTATGCTCTATACTATTAAAAATATGTGGATGCTTGTCTTTAGCCTTAGCATAAAGTCAATGTTGTTGACTTCCTCAATAAGCTGGTCAATCAGTGTGGAGTTGTGACATACCACAATCTCCATGTATTCACAACCAACATAGTCAAAAAAGGATAACAGTTCAATACATAAGGGAGAATTAACATCCATACCTTTTGGAAAATCCCACATTCTTAAACCATTCGGTACATGTTTTAACTTAATAGACTTCAAAAAATAGGCATTCTCCAGTTGCAACTTCTTTAGTTTAAACAATTTGTAATCCAGTTCCTCCAGATGGGTCTCCAATCTGTTATACCCTTGTGGCAATTCATTAGTCACATTAAAATTAAAATTATTCTGGACCTACTCATTCAAAACTGGTACATCATCTGTCCATGGGCAGTAATTGGGTGAATTATTGCTCTTATTCAAACTCAAATTCAGCATAAGGCTCCTACATTACTGTCCATATGCAAATTAGCCATGCCTGAAGGGTTATTGTCACCTGATATAGTGTGCACCTGTTGAGACAGTTCAGGAACAAGCTGAGATGAAAAATGATCCATCCTCTGCATAAACGGCTGAATAATCAGAGTCAATTTGCCAACTGTTCTATTAAAATTATGTGAAGCATCCTATGAAAATAATTGCAGTGTAGACAAAATCGCATCAGAAGTCATGGTACCTCTCCAACACAAACAAAGTAAAATCCACGAACAGGACAAACTCCAGAAAATAAAATAACAATATACCAAACCAGATGCGAAAATCACTAGCTCAATTAACTTTAATAACTTTAATAAAATAATAAGCAATTTTATTTTACTAAAAACATAAAACTTCAGATGAAAAACATGTTTAAAAGATTAAATTAAATTCCACAAAAATTCATGTAGTAACCAACAGGCTGCTTACAAATTCACTTAAAAAACAGTCAATTTCTTAAACAAAACATACCATTCAAAATAATCCATCCAAACAAGGTACCTCCCCAAAGAAAATGTCACTACTTAACAACCCCTGCATTAAAAAATACAAACCCATTGGCAAATATATAAACCCATTGATAAAAACATTCAAACAGTAAATCATACACACATAAATATAAAATATTAAATTCCAAGATAAATTAAGATTCCAGACTCAAATACATATTTACCTAACCTGAGCTTTTAGTTTTAACAAAGGTAAAATAGTACCTTGTTCATTAAACCATGGCCAAATGTATGCATAAATAAATCTGCCAGTAAAGCTCCCATGTTGCCAATAAAATTGGCCACGGTCCCCTTCTTGGATCCTGTTTAAGCTTGTTACTTGCAATACATTTAAAAAAATGATCCAAATGTTCTTTTATATGCTTAAACAGAGCATTAGTCTGTCTACTCTTCTTGACATCGTATAACTGTTCATAGATATGTTCCTGAAGTCTCCTTTCTGTTTTTCCTAATTTAAAACATTCACGTATTTGACATAAGGCAGTATAAATCACCCCAGTACTTTCACAATTATATCTCCCCTTATAATAAAACAATGTATCCCTAATTTTGAAATTTAACCCCTCCAATATATACTTACAATAATTAGATCTACTGCACTTCCTCATACCAGGGTTACTAACAGTACACTTCCTTTTAAACTCAAAAATACCATTGCTACATAATTTTCTACACTGTGCTCTCTGTGTTCACAATTTTTTCTACATGGAGATAATCCTAGCTTCTCATGGTTAGATATGTGGTAGGAGAATCTTCATTTAATGTAGACTACTCTACCAAGTTGGATAGACTAACTGTCAGCTATGAAGCCATTTGGACCTGTAGTAATGATCTGTAAGGACAACTTCCTCTGACTTTTTCCTTTAGATTTTCATATCTGGGAAGTTGCCTTTGGCCGTGTAAACATGCATTGTGAACCAGTAAAAATCTATAGAATAGCTAATGTGGGGGACAAACATACCAAACTCTTCACAAGTGTCTTTCCAAATAAAAAGGATATCATCACTGAATCTGTAATATCCTAGGATATGTTGGTGGAAGTGGGTGAAATAGATGGAGATGGCTTCCCAGTGGCTACAGCTATGTTTGCAAAACCAGAGGCTATACTTACATCAAAAACAGCACCACTCATCTGATTGAAATAATTAGAGTTGAAGGCAAAGAAACTGTTGTTTGATACAAAGCTGAGAATAATGCCAATGGACTCCAGAACCATGGAGTCATGGCTGTGCTCACTGGAATACAGAAATGTCTCTTTAAATGCCCTGCATACCTCTCAGTTGTCCATATTTTTGCAGAATGTCCAGATTTTTGTCTCATATTTTTGGTCTGTTTCTCAAAAAATTGTAGTTTTCTGCCAAATAATTGAGGATAAAGTCAGAAAACAATGACAGAAATCTTGAGTTTTAGACTCTATTTCCTTTATAAAATTCAGTTTGCAAGAGTGATTAGGGGTGGCTCATGCTATAGGACTGCAGGACTGCAGCCCCCCCCCCCCCAGCTGTGGAAACAAAACAAAACAAAATAAAAAATGGAAAGAAAAAAAAAACTTTTCTCAAGTCCTGGAATGACTAGCACAGGCATGATTTAGACTGGGAATTCTCCTGGAACTCGCGCATGCAAGTTTCACAGATTGGGAACTCCAGACTGCTTTGTCAGCAGTCCGGATAGGAGGAAAGGCCATCTTTGCCTTGCAACCCAGAAGTCTATGCAGTGACGACCACACAGAGCTAGGGAACTGAAACAAGGTGTGTGGTGTGTGTGTGTCTCTTGGGCACAGAGGTAGGGAACTGAAACAAGGTGGTGTGTGTGTGTGTGTGTGTGTGTGTGTGTGTGTGTGTGTGTGTGTGTGTGTGTGTGTGTGTGTGTGTGTGTGAAATGCCCCAAGTGCTATATGGTGGAGGGTAGAGAACAGGCTTGAATCCTGTACCTTGGGCCCAGGTGGCAAAAGCCTGAATTCCCTACCCACCACCATTTGTAAAAGAATTGCAGATTTCTCCCTCATGCGTGTTCTGTTCCTATTTCTCACGGTGGTGGTGCTGCGGTAGCGTTGTCGCCTCACAGTAAGATGCTGTCCAGTTCTACTCTCAGCTAGAGCGTCTTCTGCTTGGAGACATGCGTGAATGGGCATACCTTTGTTGAAGGTTGTGCGTCAGGGCTGGTAACTCGGCACATAAAAAAAATCAACTACCAATCATTAGCGGACCAGAGTTCCGCTGTGGCAACCCCTAACTGGGAAAAGCCGAAAGACACAACAACAATGTGTTCTGTTCCTCATAAAATCTGTGGTTTCTTATTTTTGTGTCCTCACAAAGTCAATAGTGCATTGGTGCAGTGGTAGTACTGCTGCCTGACAGCTACAGGTTCTCTGGTTTGATTCTTGGCTGGGGTGCCATCTGTGTGGAATCTGCATGTCCTCCCTGTGTTTGTGTGTGTTTCGTCTGGTATCCTCCCATCTTACAAAGACATGTGTCTGATTGGAGTGTTTCTCCCTGGGCCTCTGCTGAAAATTGGCTTTTGTTCCAAGTCATACTTTCCTGGTTAACAAATGTTAAATAAAAATAACAAGCATTTGAATTTCAGACTTCATATTCTTCAGAAAGTACATGGTAACACAGAAGCTTTTATTCTAGCAATTTTCTAAGTTTATAAGATGGATATTTGAAATGTGCCCCTATTTTGTGGGACTGTATTCCCCAATTATTGGCTTCATCCAGGTTTTTTGTGCTACGGTTGAGAGCTATGGTAAGAACTGAATTCACTGAATATGTTTGGGGGCTGTATTCTCCCATTAATGGCATTGTCCGGGAGTTTTTTGGAGGTTGAGGGCTATGGTGAGAATTGAATTCACTGAATATGTTTGGGGGCTGTATTCCCCCATTACTGGCATTGTCTGGGTATTTTTGCTAAGAGGTTGAGAGCTATGGTGAGAACTGAATTCACTGAATATGTTTGGGGGCTGTATTCCCCCATTATTGGCTTTGTTCATGTGTTTTGTGCTAAGAGGTTGACAGCTATGGTGAGAACTGAATTCACTAAATGGTAGCCATTTAAGTTTCAGTCTTCCTCTTTTTCACGAAACAGCTGATTTGGCATAGTGGAATGTTGCTCTGACTGTTTTGCAGAGGGTCCTGGGTTCAAGACGTGGCAGTGAAATGGATGGTGGTAACACAGCATTTTATTCTAGCAACTTTCCAACATTATACAAGCAATGTTTAAAATGTGTCCTTGTTTTTTGGGCTCCCCCCCCCAATAAATTTTGTTTTTTCCAGATTTATTGTGCTGCAAAGTTTAGAGATACAGCTGAGTGAGTAGATTTTACAAGGAGCTGAGATCTGCAGGGGAGCAAAAGTTTAGTGCTGCTTATGCTGAGTCTGCTTGCATTGTAACAGGTAGTGTACTTGCTTTTGATGCAGAAGGCTGTGGGTTCTACTCCCACAGTAGATGGATGTATTGCTGATACTGTACTGTGTTGCAAAGGGGGTGGATGCTGCACTCCTTTTTGGCAAAGATACCTAGTAACTATGAATCTGTTATCAGTTTGCCATTCATTCCCTATTGCAATATTACTAGCTTATCGTTTTTTTAGTGTAAGGTAGGCAATTTATTCCTCAAGGGCAACAGATACTTTATTTGTAGATGAAACAATGCAATATAAAGTTGTTTGCTACCTCTTCATTAGTTACAGATCTCTTTAATGTGGAGTTATTTAAATGACTTTTACTTCTTCAGAGATTGTGCATATGTACTGATATTGGTGGACTGTAGAAGCCTGAGTAGACCTTTATGATGGAAATGTTCTGAATTGGGCAGTTTTGTCATTATTGGTGCATGCATTTTGTTTCATTGTTTACTGGAAAATTTAAAATAATACATTTACAAAACCCTCTAAAACTGTACTGTATTGTACAAGGAATATAATTTAATACAATCAGAAAGGTGTATGAAAGAGCATGTGTATGTTTCGTGTGCAAGGGGCCTGTGATTTGAAAACAGCCCAAACTCAAAGTTAATCTTTATCTGCCACTGGCAAAATGTATTTTCTTTGAATGTGGGTTTCAATAATGTTTCAATGAATGTGAATTTCAAGGGCAGAGAAGTTTTAATGCTACGTCTGTTTTCATTGTGAGGCTGCATTGCTTTGTTTAGCAGATATCTATTAGTGTTTGTGCTGTAAAATGCAAAATAAAACTTTCAAATGAAGTCCAAATCATTGCAGAAGTAAAGCAGTATGCACATTTGTGTTTATGGTAAATGGGGTGAAATAGCCAAGTAATGGTTCATTGGAATGGCTGTAGGGGGGAGGCTCCATTCGACCATGATTTTGTGATGGGGAAGGGCAGCAAACTCAAAGACAGCCCCAACTATACCTCTCAACTCTCCAGGTTTTTGCAGAATAAATAGATTTTTGCTTCTTATTTTTGGTTTGTTCCTCATAAAATTTGTGGTTTTCTGGCAAATCATTTAGGAATGAAGTCACGAAATAATGACAGACACTGTGTTTCAGACTTCATTATCCTTCAGAAAAATGCATGCTAAAGCAAGACCTGTTATTCTATCAACTGTCTCAGTTTATACAAGAACAACTTTAAGTACTGTTTATATGCTCCCCCAATATATTTGGACTTGTCCAGATTTCCTGCATTAGCAGGTTGAGAGGTATGTGCAAATAAATTGCTTTATAGAATTAGGCATATCCAAACCTCTCACCTGTCCCCAATTTTGGATCAAAATGTTGCTCTTCCCCTAATAATTCCTCTGCAAAGTAGCAATTGTGTTAGAAAACACGGAGGGTTTACAATTAATAAATAACTGCAATAATCAGAGTTATCGATTACTTTTATTTCAGACATGCATGTAGATTCTTTTATTTTGTCAGCTGCTCAAGTTAGCAGTACCAATATTAAAAGTGTCCCTTCTTTGACAGGTTTCCAGCTGTATTGTGTGGCTATTTTTTTATTTTTGCAGTACATTTTTGGTCCATTTTTCATAAAATTGTGTTTTTTTGTTTGGCAAATTAGTGACAAATCATTAAAGACTGAAGTTAGAAAATAATGACAGACATTTCAGTTTCAGATTTCATACCCTTCAGAAAATTCATACTCATGCAAGACCTACTATTCTATTATCTTTCTAAGTTTATAAGAGCAATATTTAAAATTTGTCCTTATTGTTGGGCCTTTGCCCCCCTTCTATGTATGGCTTTGTCCAGATTTCTTGCACTGAGGTTGAGAGGTATGACAAATGTGTCATTTCAGATTGTGCCATACTTGTTACACCCCACTCCCCCATGTAGTGACTCTGGATGTGTTCAAGAAAGGCAAGGAGCAGTTATGCAGTGTAAATGTGCAGAGTATCCCCCCATCCAAGGTAGACACAAGCAATACAGTGGCTTTTCATCTGTCCTTGATTTTGCAGAATGTTCTGGTTTCTGTCATATTTTTATACTGCTGATTTATGCTTATAATTATTCAGAAAGTGCGTGTTGCTCTGTGTTTAAATAGTAATGCTTTAAGGACCATCAAGTAAGCTTGTCTGACATTGTAAGATGCAAGTAAGTTCTAATAAGCATACCGTTAAAGAACTGCCAACACTGAAAGCCTTTCTGTTGTTGCCATGCAGAGAATACATACATAACCAGATAACATATAAGCCTTGGGTATTGAAATGCATATGACAGTATTTTTAATAAAGGACAGGATTACATTATTTTAAGAAGATCATTACATTTGTTGGAGACTTGCAGTCATCTTTGCAGGCTTTACCTGCAAACTAAACAGAATGCCAATCTATCGTGTGTGGTCCATAACCTGTGCAGTAATACTTTAAGCAATGTATGTTGAGCTTGTTTCCTATTTGATTTTCATTTTTTACTTTGATCATGGTTTTCCCATGAAACAAGTAGATAGTTGTTGTTAGGCAGCAGGTCTTTTTTGGATAAGAAACTTTTTTACAAGTGGGGGTATCACAGAGATTGCTACTTTCAGTATGTTACTTGGTACTTTAATAAAGCTGAATATAAATTATAATTAGAACTGCAATGCAAGGAGAAGTGGTTTGAGTTGAGTGCTGCTTGTTTTTCTTATACTTGATTTTGACTAGCATTCCAGTAATGTATTTAAAAAGTAATTTATTTTTTCATGCCTCACAACATTTTTGTTTCCATCTAGATATTAAGTAAGCTGTCATGCAGCCAATGCATTGAATTATTTTTTCTTCTACACTTCATTTTGTCTTGATTGGACTCTCATAAGGATGATTTAGCACCCAGGGCAGCGTATTTAATTAAAGTTACAGTTTTTGTGATTTTGATCATAGCTCCTCCCCTTTCTGGTTGACCACACCCACTCCCATTGACCCCACCCATTCAGCTGTCTCCTGCAGCCTATCCTTGATTTGAAGTCACCAGCCGCCACTAAGAGTGATATTTAAAAATTGTCCCTATTTTGGGGAATTTGCACCCCATTCATTATGGCATTGACCAGATTTCTTGCTCTAAGAGGTATGATGCCCTGTGGTCATATTCATGTGGCAAAACAGTATAGAGTAACCTCACATCTATGGTGATGAACAGCCAGTTTCTTGCATTTGGAACACGTTGATTTTTTTATTTGAAATCTAAGGAGTCAAAATCAATTATTTAGATTTTTCTGTCAGAGGCTCAAGTCTAGAATATAAGTGGCTAAGAACTTGGTGGCATTAGCACTGCTTGCCACCATGGAAAAGAGTGGAGGGCCAGTAAGGTTTTGAGTGATTTTGAAATCCCAAGAGAGGACAGGATTCTTTGATGCTCTGTGAACATACATTGTTACTATGACCAAGCATAAGCAATGCAGTCAACAATGACTATCCATTGTAAATCCTGTTATCCCGCTTAAATGAGTGTCCTTCTGAAGCATACCTGCCAGATGATAGTGAAGATGTGAAAGCACATGACTATAGGATAAATTTAGCTAAAAGAGAGGGACATTTTTATCAGCTATGTTTTACTGCATGCCAATTTAGGAAAAGTGTATTTCTGAAATACATACTATGGATTTTAATAAGCCTCTGTGAGCACCTAAGTTTAACATGAAATATGAGCAATATGAGATAGTCCTCTGTTACAAATTTCAAGCAAATTCTTCAGTGTATGATATGTTTTACAAACAACTGTCAAATTAAAATGTATTTTTGTTTCCTTGTACAAATGCAAAACAAAACCAGTGAGAAGAGGAAGGTAGGTAGAAAACTGGATTTGGTAAACTGAATGATGACACTGAATATTTATAGAATTTAACAGAAACTGCCAGCAGCCAATGAATCAATTACGTTGGAATAGTAAATTGTGGCTGATTAAACAAAAAGGCCCAGTGTTCTGCATTCTTTATCATTAATGATAAAATATACATAAGTGAAAGAAACTGGTTCTGTTGTTGTTAAAAGCACCCAAGAGATTTTTCTTCACTCCAGCCATAAAACACAGGTCTGATATATTTATTTGAACTTTTTTTAGTGGTGTGATGGGACTGTGACACTGCACTTCCTTAAACTGTATAATACACTCTACATCTGGTGGGCTACTATATATATATATATATATATATATATATATATATATATATATATTTTTTTTTTTTAAATGAAATACATTTTCAACCAAATGCATGAATTCCTTAAAGATACTCCAAGAAAATGCACACAAAAGCAAAAAGAAAGGCTGTTCTACTATCATAAATTTTAAGATCTTTGCAATCACCATGTGAGCACTACATGGGGTACTATCCATCAGTAATGTATGTGATTGCGCACTATTTAATTCTGTTTAGACAACAGAATATAATGTGAATTAAGAAGAGGTAAGGGCTGAAGAAGGTCCTGTGGTTAAGATGTGCAAATACCCTCCCATGCATTTTTCTATACTGATCATGTACTTCAAGCATGTGCAGGAAGATATTTGACATTTTCCCTTTTTCACACTGTCATGGGAGTTACTTAAATTATCTTTTGAAAAAATCAAGACATTTCAACACACTGAGCCAAAAATATACAATAATGTACACCTTTAGTAATGCAGGAGAGTCAAAAAGCCATATTCCACCAAATACAGACAGATGTTTGTATTACAGGGAAAGTCCAGCTTTAAAGTATATGTAGTTAGAATATTTAATATCTTTATTGCAACCTCCTTGCTGCATTTGACCAACAGATGCCAAAAGTTCCTATCCTTCTTCGCCAGGTCTACTTGTCCCACCTTATCCTCTGCTCGTCATCTTCTGACCCATGTCCAGGGCTAGTGAGTAGATCAATGCTGTTTGTTTAGCACTGTAGTGATGTTGGGGTGTATGCTCTAACCCCATCCCACTCCATGGCAGCCTCACAAGCTCCAAAATTGCTACCTATCAGAGCTGCATGCAAGCTTCCCTGCATGCACAACCTCCCAAACAGTATATTGTTTGCACCTCAGAGATTACCAGGCTCTTAATGTTGCTAATGCATTGAACCAAGACACTCTCCCTCACTCCTCTCTCCCATGTAGAGGTGAGCCAGCATTGGCATCTCTGTCCCATACTTCCCCATCAGGTCCCTTCAGTGCTGTTTTTGCTATTCAAACAGGAGTCATTTCCGAATATTTAATATTCCTTTGCTGTGGCAGGAGTACCACAAAGTCCTTTCTACATTACAAAAAAGTATAATGTATAGTAAACTGTATATATCCAGGAGGGGAAAGTTACAGTCCAAAAATTAGGAAGCTTCTTTATTGTGAATAATACTCCCAAATCCATTTCCTATCACTTTTATTCAAATGTTCTAATACTCCAATATTCTAGTACAATATTTTACCACTAGTTGAGTCACCAGGTATACTCAGATTTTTTTTACCTTTCTTTTTATAAGCACAGTACTGACTTAAACAGAAAGAATATTTCAAAGGATTAACAAACTGAATATAGTCATTCACAGGATAATCTAAAACAGTCTTCTGATCTATATCTAAATACTTTGACTTACTTGTTCTTCGAGAGGTGGTTGTCTCCAGAAGTTGTTCGAATATTATCTGTGTTAATTGGTGTATTTGCATTAGTTCAATTTAATTATTTTAATTTATAGTTGCCCACAGTTGTTTAGTTCACTATTATAGATTTGTTACTGAGATCAAATTTTATGAAAGATGGACAACCAAGTAATAACTGGGGTGGAGATGGAGAGAATAGACAACCATTCAGACATGGCTCTGTCTGAGTGAAAAGAGGATGACAAGAAAAATGTGATGAGGATTTGGCCAAAGGATATTGAAATAGCTCTAGATGTAGTTGTGAATGAACTGAGACAATTTTTTTAATATGAGGAAATGGATGACTTTATTGAAAACATAAATCATAGCCTCACCTCAGGTTTCGTGCCCACTGAGTGGCGCAGAGCTACAGTTATCCCACTCCACAAGGGGGGATCCACCTTGGATCCCAGAAACTACCGTCCCATCAGTCTGACAAGCCTTACCTGCAAGGCCATGGAGCGTATTATCATGGAACTTATAAACAAAGACATTGGCAACCTTCAAACGCTGGCCCCACCCAGTCTGGGTTCGTGAAGGGCCGATCTTGTCTCCTGAACCTGATTGAGTTCTTTAAATCAGTCTCCAGAGCCATGGACAAGGGTAAGGTGGTTCACACAGCCTATCTAGACCTTGCCAAGGCCTTTGATACCATCCCCCACTCTAGAATCATAGATAAACTTACTAAGCTGGGCATTAATCCCTACGTCACCCAATGGGTTGCTAACTGGCTTACGGATAGAACCCACACTGTAAAAGTAGCTGACTCCAAATCCAGCTCCAGACAAGTGACAAGTGGAGTACCTCAGGGTTCAGTCCTGGGACCGCTCTTGTTTGGCATCTACTTCTCTGAAGTACAGGCCAATTGTAAGGGACTCTGGCTAACAAAGTACACAGATGACTGCAAACTGGGAGCCATTATTGAATCCCCAAATGATGTGGATACTCTACAAAATGGCCTTACAGAAACAGATGCTTGGTGCCAGAGCCATGGGCTCAAGCTCAATGCCAAGAAATGTATAGTTATCCCCTTTGAGAAAAAACATGTATCCATGAATTACCATATAGGTGGCAGTACACTAAACACCGAAAGTGTGATAAGAGACTTAGGGACACAGGTGGACAGTGGTCTCACCTTCGATAACCACATCGCCACAACAGTCAGGAAATCCTTCTATGTGGCACACCTCATCACTAAGTGATTTTCATCCAGAAAAAAGTAGGTCATTGTCCCACTGTACTCATCCCTCATTAGACCCATTATAGAATACAACGCCCCGTTTGGTATATACCTCTCAAGACATCTGCAACAACTGGAAAGGCCGCAGAAATACCTCACTAAAAGAATCACAGGCCTAAAGCAGGTGCAACAGGTGCCCTACGCTGACCGCCTTAAAAAACTCCAGCTATACTTTGTCGCATATCGTCTACTCAGAGGTGATCTCTGCTTAACATACAAGGCCATGTCAAACCCAGAGCTGTTGGACATGCTACACTTAAAGAAATCCCAATCCCTCAGAGCCACACGCTCCATGGATCTAAACCTTGTCATCACAATAAACAAAACATGCTGGAGGGATAGGTTCCTGACCCAGAGACTCTCCAGACTCTGGAATAGATTGCCCAAACATGTCAAGGAGAGTGCCTCTTTGGCCGTCTTCAAAAGGAACCTTGACGATTGGATGGGAGAAAGGAAATTCACCCCGGGGATCACGTCAGTCACCCTGCTAGACAGGGGTACAGGGAAGTAAATAGTGTGGGAAGAAATAGCCAGGGAATTGTTATGGCTAGGCTTGTATAGGCCCTAGGGCTGATAGCCTAGTTCCAACCTATGAATAAAATGGAAGTGTATTCACAACGTACTGTTGCTTCTTCAGACCATTGATAAATACATCAAACATCCCAGCTTAAATACCATACAAAATCTTAGACATCCAATGGTTAACAAGTAGCAATCAAATAATTAAGTGAATACTAAATCTGCCCTAAGAAGTATACTTTCTAAAGCCATCCAATGGCAAACTATAAAAAACTAAGTAACCTATAATCGTACTTCAAAACATTATTGGGTGAATGATTGCAAACCTTCACTCTCACTGGTTGAAGGCACATCCACCTACAATGTCAAACAAACACTTTATAAAAAACACTAAACTTAGAAACACAAATTTCCCCATATTAAAATCCCGTATTAAAATCAAAGCAGAAAAACACATAAGTTGCATGCGCTTCCGAAATACACGAGATCCAGTTCAATACATAATGTATCCCTGTCTTAGATGGAAATTATTATATAAAAAATAAACGTATTGTTGGAAAGGCAATCACTTGCCTAAACTACCTAACTGAAGTTCTAACAGCTGACTCTATGAACTATATCCTCTCCTAAGAAAATACGTAAACCAATATGCATTGCAACACTCTGATCAATAAACATGCTAAAAAATATTTACAAAAAGTAGACCTTTCCTTAATATAGTCAAAGTGACTGAACCTCAAAAACATAAGTGACAGGTTATAACTCAAAATCTCGCTGGCGATACATTGCTGCCTCTTCTAAACATATACAGCCAATCACATAGGAGAAACAACAAAAGAAGCCAATCAGCAGGTTTCACTGGTTTACAAACAAACATCTCCTCATCTATATCAGAAAATAAAGTCAACATTACAAAACGTAGCCTCAAAGATAAGAACTTATCAAACAATTGATGTAAATATTCGCATATAATGCGATCGCAATTCACATGTACTGTTCCCTCTGATACATTAAAAAGAAGTCAAATACCAAACACTAACCTCGCTAATGAATACATAAGATACCCAAAAACATTAAAGACAAAATAAACTATACAAAACTTCACTAGAATCCCTATACCGGGTTCCTTCAATGTCTAACCAATCTAATACAAAGAACAAAAACTGCAGCCAATCAATGAACTTTTCAGTGATTGCTCACAAACCAACATGAATATCCAATCCTATTGAGCTTATATTGACCAATTACCTTCACTTAAAAGAAATACGAACCAATCACTGTTCAACCATAATAACAACGACTTAAAACAAGGTACTTTCAACTGGGGCTCAAAACCCTCATAATGTAAAACTGCTTAAAAACACATGAAAAAAATATAGAAAAAAAATATTCTGTATACTACGCAGTAAAGTATAACGTAGATCGCTTTAAAAACGTCAATCAATGGATATATAAACTCAATCGCTTATTAGCAAGATAGCTATATGCTTGACTTTACATACGAAGGAAGATGTCCATGTAAACTACTACCTAACTACAATGCATTAAACTACAAGATGAACCTCATGGATATACCAAATCAATGATCACTAAATTAAATCGCTAAATAGCGAAGCAAAGGCATACTTAACTCTGCCTAAAAGGGACCAGCTGTCATTGGTTAAGAACTTCAATCCCGGCTTTACACTGGTAAAACTTCAGCTAACCAGCTCACTGAAGGGACTAACATTCTCCACCATCACACCATTGACGCCAAGCTATACAAATATGTAATAAGTCCTGGCATCACTAATTGCAACCTTGCTATTCATCTATAAGGCAAACAGATAATAAAACGCAGTCACTTCTATAATGGCAACATCGGCTGCATTGATGTGCTTAACTTTGCCTACGATAGAACAGGTGTCATCAGTCAAGGACTTCAATCATAATTTCTTTCTACTTCTACTGTAGTAATACCATTAGCTGCAATTATTCAAAGCACATAATATCTCCACACATTGAGAAGATGGTTGTAAAGCTTTAGATGCCAATAATAACTTAGCACCTTTACAGTCATTGATAAAGAAGCCACTAATAACACAACAAAAAAAAAAAATTCTAAAAAGTGTGTAGACACTTACTTACTTGTTCTTCGAGAAGTGGTTGTCTCCAGAAGTTGTTCCAATATTATCAGTGTTAATTGGTGTATTTGCATTAGTTTGATTTAATTATTTTAATTTATATTTGCCCATAGTAGTTGAGTTCATAGGATCATAGGCTGTTACTAGACTATTGGCCCTGAGGCCCTTATAAGCCTAGCCAAGAGTTTAGCCCATGTTTAGACAAATCAGCACCCGATGCCCCTGTCCAGCAGGGACATGGGTGGAATCTCAGGGGTATATTTTCTGTTTTCTATCAAGTTATCCAGGTTGTGCTTAAAAGGGGGTAACGAAGTACTCTGCTTGATGTGGAGAGGGAGTCTATTCCATAGATGGGGAAGTCTCTGGGACACAAATCTGTCCTGCTAAAAAGTCTTGTTGATGTTACAGACCAGGTTGAGGCCACGCATGTGGGTTACTCGAGTGGAGCTTGACTTGTGGATATGCAGCAGTCCCATCAAGACGGGGTCCGTGATCACCTTGTATGCCAGACAGAGGTCATCTCTAAGGAGTTTGTATGAAACCAAGTAGAGGGACAGAGCTTTTAGCGTATCTGTGTATGGTAGATGTTGAGGCCCTGGAGTCTCCTGGTGAGGAACCTCTGTGATCTCTCCAGCTGCTGCATGTGCTTTGCGAGGTACATGCCGAAAGGGGCATTATACTCAATAATGGGCCTTATAAGAGAAGAATACAGGGATGTTATGAACTCCTTGTCCCTGGATGCGATACCCTTACTTATGAGGTGGCCATGTAGAAGGCTTTCCTTACAATGGAAGCAAAATGATGGTCAAAGGTCAGGTTCTTATCAACCTGGGTCCCCAAATCCCTCCTGAGTGCTTAGGACATTGTTATTAATGTGATAATTTGTGGTGACATCACTCTCCCTAAAGGGGGTGATGATGCATTTTTTGGTATTCAGCTTGAGGCCACGTTTCTGGCACCAGTCACTTGTTTGAGTGACACATCACTAGAGGAATTGATGACAGCACCCAGCTTGCAGTCATCTGCAAACTTAGTCAGCCATAGCCCACTGGTTTTGGCCTGTACCTCAGAAAAGTATATCCCAAATAGCAGAGTCCCCAAGACCAAACCCTGGGGTACGCCACTTGTTACAGGTCTACTGCTTGAGGTGGCTTCCCCTATTTTGACTATGTGGGTTCTATCAGTGAGCCAGTTTGCTAACCATCTGGTAACATATGGATTGATGCCTAGTTGAGAGAGTTTATCTCTTATGCCTGAGTTGGGAATAGTGTCAAAGGCTTTGGCCAGGACAAGGTAGGTGGTATGCACCATCTTCTCCTTATCCATGGCTTTGGTGACTTTCTCAAAGAAGTCGACCAAATTTAGCAGACATGACCTCCCCTTGACGAAGCCAAACTGTGTGAGATCAAGTGTTTGGAGGTTGCCAATGTCCCTTGTTTGTGAGGTCCATGATAATCCAGTCCATGGCCTTGCAGATCAGGCTAATTAGGCTGATGGGTCTGTAATTTCCCAGATTGGTGAATGCTCCACCTTTTTGTAAAGGGATGACAGTGGCTGTCCACCATTCAGATGGGACGAAGCCAGTACTCAGGCTTTGGTTGACTATGGTGCCTAATGGTGCTGCACGTTCCTGTCTGAGTTCATGTAGGATGCAGCCTGGGATGTTATCGGGTCCCATGGAGGCTGAATTTTTTGCCTTTGAGAGAGCAGTGATGACCAGTTCCCTAGATATAAGGGGAAGGGGGCAGGTACTGGGGATGTCCTGATTTACTGATGAGGGGGACAGAGGGGTAAAGTTTTCACTGAATCTGTCAGCCAGCAAGTTTGCTATATATACAATATTTGTATATGTGGTATCCTTGACCATCAGTTCTAAACAGATCTAAGTGCTTCTTTTGAGGTTGCAGAAATATGTGAAGAAGGCCTCATGATTGTCTCTAGTAGATGTAGCCAATTTGGACTCGAAGTTTGCTAGTTTGCCTAACTATTATAGATTTGTTACTGAGATCAAATTTTATGAAAGATGGACAACCAAGTAATAACTGAGGTGGAGACGGAGAGAATAGACAACCATTCAGACATGGCTCTGTCTGAGTGAAAAGAGGATGACAAGAAAAATGTGATGAGGATTTGGCTTAAGGATATTGAAATAGCTCTAGATGTAGTTGTGGTGAACTGCGACAACTTTTTTAATATGTTGTCAAGATACTCCAGACAGCCAGAGGGGGGTTAAAAAATGAAAACTGTGAATTTCTGTGAGAATAACATAATACCATAATTTTGCTCCTAAAACAGCGCATGGGAAATAAAAAATAAATAATTTAAAATCTTGGGGAAAATTGTTTATACTGAGCAATAATTGGTTACATTGTAGACTAAAGCTTGAACAAAAATGTGTGATTGAAGTGTTGGAGGGTGAAGTAAGTTCAGATGACCTTGAGTTAATTAAATTCAAAATAGTGTTCTGGACTGGATTATCAGATACGTTCTTGTTAACTGAGCGAGGTTATTGGCTACCATTAACTGTTTTTAACAGACTGCTGACTAACCTGGAATTCTACTGATGCAATTTGTTATATTGTATAAAAAAAGAACAGGTACTATGGCTGATTTGGCAACCTGGGGAGAAGTGCATAACTGAGGGTTACTCTACAATATTTTGATCTCAGTTTTTCTGAGACTACTACAGTACTTTTTATTTTTGCAAAAGCCCAAGTTTACAGAGGTTATTAAATCATGTCAAAGAAATTGTATAAACTATCATTCCCTGCAGTATTGGAAGTGTTTCTTTATAACTGTAATATAATGCAGATGCTTATGAGTTGTCAGTTGGGAGTGGGCCAGATACGAGGTTTACCTCATATAGTGAATTATGACAATAATTTAATATTTAGAAAAATGTTAGCCTGTTTATAGAAATTAAAGGTAAGTTAGTATAATATGAATAGAAATTACAATGTTTAATGAGAGAAAAAACAGAGTTATGCCATATTTAGAAAGGGTGCCAGGGGTGAGAAATTGACTGAAGTTAGGAAGTGAATAAAAGAAGAGTAAGGAGATGTAAGGTATGACTAAGTACTTATTCAAAATTAGGGATATCGTTTACCCTGGGGATGAACAAGGAGAGAGACAGATTTTGGCTAGGAAGTCTTTAAGAATGGTTTAAAAGGCATTCACCTGATAGATATAGGTATGGCATTCCAGGCCCCAGCAACATGGTATGAGTGCAGACTGTACCCATCAAATGTATATGTTTGTGGACAGAGATAAGGTTTTGGCCATTGGATTATAATGGTCAAATGGAACATAGTTTTGTAGAATGGTATTTAGTGTCAGACAAGCAGATGGATGATGTATAATTTTATAGGTGGTAAAAAGCTATATATATGTTAGTTGATATGGTAGATCAAATTGATTTAGCCTTTTTTAGTGCTACATAGTGGTAGGTTCTAAAAAGGCATATTTGCTGCAGATTTAGCCACTTTATTATAGCACTGTTCAACTTGTCCCTTTTGTGATGCCTGGAGGTTAGTAAGGATGGGGGGTGCCATAATGTAGTCAGGGGATGGGTAAGTAGTGGCAAGTGTATTTTTGGTTGCATTGGTGAGAAAAGTTTTGGCTCTGTAAAGCATCCCTACTTTTGGTTATTTTATGTGCCTTCATAACTTAGGAGTTTGTATTTTTAACTGACACTCCAATGAATTATGATCTGAACATCCACAGGTAGCATTAAATGTTAAATTGTAAAACTTAAAATATTATTCCCTCTAGTGCCTTCAGTGACAACTTGGGTTAATTCTCATAATATAATGTTTATAAATTCTGTTTCATGTATGTTTTTTGTAGATAGATTTGTGGAAGAAGTACTAGGGTAATTAAAGATACCCTCAGTATACTATCTTTCATTGGTAAGTTATGGTTTAAACAACTGAGACATTCCCAGTATTCAGTTGCTTCCATTCTGTGATTATTATAACAGAGAACAGTTAAAAGAGATTTTCTTGAAAATGGATCAAAAACTTAAGCAATTATGCATTTTATACTTTTAAGTAGTTTCATACACGAATATGGAATATTGTTATGAATTCATAATGTCAATTGCCCACCCCTGGAGTTCTCTCTGAGGCATTCATATTTTGTATAATTTTAAGTTTATAATACTGAGATGCTCCATGATTCCACAGTTGCTATTACTGTGTAATTATGTTCAGTAACATTACTAGCTAATTCATCATACTTATTACATGGACTTTGTGCATTACAGTAAAAACATTTCAAAGTTGTATTAAGTCTTCTGTGTGTGTTAGGTTACTGGAGGTTGATGAACTGGGGTGTCTAAATAATTTTCAGATATGCTTTTATTTTCTTTGATATTAAGAATACCATGCATTGGATAATGTAAAGCTTACATTTAGTAAACATATGGTAATCAAATCTACAATCTTTCCAGCAGTGGATAAGTTTGATATTTTACACATTACAACATTGTCTTAACCAATTATTGAAAACATGTTTTGATATCTAAACAGTTATTCCAGCATGGGGATGGAATTATTTCACTTAGCATGAAACTAATAGATGCCTGTTCAAGCATTTCTATTATTTTCATAACCACATTTTTCAAATGGTTAAGGGGTGTGGAACACAGGTCATAGGTTCAAATGTGAATTAAGATCATATTATTGAGTGGCTTTTCCTAAAATAGCTTTGGACTCATAGCTGTTACATCTAGTAACATTAAGCCAGGTTGAACACTCATGGTGATATGTTTCGTGTGTAAGCCGCTTCTGATTCTAGGTTTAAGCAGGGAATCATTTAAGACTAGCACTTCTTTAGAATTACATAAATTAGCATTTATAGAAGAGTATTATTTGTCATCCTAGAGCCTCCCTCCTATGTGCACGTCTTTTATATTTTCATTGTGTGGTTAATCCCCTCTGTATTATATTACTGGGTAGGTTATTAGGGGACAGATGAAGTTAGAGTTTAATGACTCCACTCTGACTTTCTCAGCCATGGCTGGGGGGTAGTCTGGAGTGCCAATATGACGGATAATGCATATTAGTTTGGGTTGTTGGCTGGATCTTGATGTCTGATAAATCAGTGTTTCTGTACTTCTAAATGAGAGCTTGAATAAAGGTGCTGAGATATATCAGATCGTTTCTTCTTAGGCTGGTAGTGCTCTTCTTGTTCTGTATTTCCTAATGACAGGACTACAGCAAACAGCATGGTTGTTTGACCATGTTATGGTTTATGCATACAGGTCCCCTGAGATTCTAACGGTTTGCCTACTTTAAGGTAGTGCGGGTTATTAAATGTAACAGATTGACTTCCATGTTGGAGTGTTTGATGGTGTTACTCTACTATTAATTTGGAAGAGATATTGAAATGCTTTTGTCAAGCTGGCACCTTAATATAGGATCGTCAGCTGTCTTAGTGTGACTTGGTGGGCTCTGTAATAGAAAGGGAACTATGATATAATGTGTTTACTTGTGAATGCTCCCTCTAGTTGCAGCTGATGGGAATTGAATTAGGAGTATAACAACTGACAATGTAGAGTGGACTAAATAGATGTTATATAGACTAAGTTATAAAATTACATTTCAAAAAGAAAATCAAAGTGGACACTCTTGCCCAATTAATTAAAGAACCCCCTAAAAATATAAATGCTCTTTGAGCTGTTGTACTTTCATTCTGATGAAGTCTGCTTTCGGCTGTAGACAAAAAGCTAACTGTGAATTGGTGAGCTTAAATAAACTTTCATCTAGAATGTTCTCTGTACCAATGTTGTCTGGCTTCCTTTCTGGAGTTGGTGTCTGCATCCAACAATATTACATGTCAGCTGTAGGTGATGACACTATTCATGGAGGTGAATGATGATATTAGGATGGATATCTTGTCTGAAGACAGTTGCCTTTTGATTGATTTAGAAGGTGAGTTTCCAAATGGGTGCAGAATTTTGGATAATAGGTAATTTCCTTGAAGTGGGAAGGAAATGAATCCCAGAGCCTGATACCTGATATACAAGAAGCCGTGCCTTATAAATTGAAATTTGGATGTGGGTGGATCACTGTGGTTTTGACCTCTGAGACTGCAGTTGAGTATTCTTGGGGTAATTTTAATAGGTAAGGGAGTGAACATATTTGAACCTAAGAGTTTAAATAATTGAGAAGCCGTAAGAGATCTGCTCTGTGTCTGATAATAAGCCATTTAGCTTTTTTAAATAGTTTGGCAGTGGTGTTCTTGTGAGGAGAAAGTGAATCTGTATATCTTCTTAGACATTGTTTGAATATCATTTTATTATTTTTGAAGCAGCAACTGTAAGGAATAGGCCAGATTCCAGTTAGGAGAGAAAAACACCCTTACATGGAGGATACTGCTGCATAAGTTAGAACATGGGAATGTTTCCTTCAACAGACTAAGAAGGGGCTTAGTTTGTTTAAATTTTTAAGTGGAGGTGAAAGGTAAAGAATGTGTCAAGCCAGATTCCTATGGGTCTAAAAAAGTGACATTTTCTATACATGAATTATTCAGATGTTTGATTTGTCAGATGTGTTGAGTGCTAGAGAGCATGCATTACATTTGCAAGAGTATAGAATAATATTTTGTTATTAACCCAGTTAATGAATTAGTGTAAATACATTTGTAGTTGATTTTCCAATTACGTCTTTGAGCCACTGGAATGAAACGTGACCAGGTTATCCACATATAATAATAACAGGAGCTGAGGCAGGTGATAGGTACATTTGTTAATAAAGTCAGACAATAGTAAAGGGGCCAGAATCAATACATGATTAGCATCTTAGAGTAGAATGGCTTCAACTGAAGTGGGCTGCATAGTTTTGACAAAAAGTTAGTGACTGGAGAGGAGAGTTTGGAACCAGAGGGTTACCTCAGGACTTGTGCTAATACTTATCATACAGACAGTTTGAATGGAGTAGTCAAAAAGGTTGAAGGCTTTAGTAAATTCCATAAAGACTGCACAGGTAAGTGAGTCTTTGTCCTTACTAAGGAGTGTTTCATCTGCAACTATCCAAAGAAAGAGATGTGTTGAAGAGAAGTTTTGAGGGTTAGGTTATGTATATGCTGGGTGATGGGACAATGGTCACAAAAGACTGGTAGGTGTACTGTAATTGGTGATATTGTAGATGGATTGTTTCAGATCACTAGGTCGAGAATGGACTGGTTGGAGGATTTCATTTTAGGGCAGGTAAGCTTCTGATAAGTTAAATAAGGGTAACATCAGATAGCAATCTCGGAGATGGGTCTACACCAAAGCCTAAGAAAGTTTAGATTACAGTCACCAAAAGTTTTTTGTGATTGGTGTCAGAAGTGATTCATTGGAGACCGTTGTGTAGTTTGTTTTTGCAATTACTTGTATCTTAAGGTTGGATTTATAAAGAAATAGGGTGTCACCATCATTTTGTTTCTTTGTCTTTCATCAAAGATACAGTCATAGCCTGGGAAGGAATTATGGATGGAAGAGTTATTTGATTTAAACCATGATTCAGTTATCCCTTATGACGTGCCACAAAGGTGCTAATTAGATCTAATTTATTTCTATGACCTTGCACACTGATAAAGAAGCAGGAAAGAATGTGTATGCAATTTGGTGTGGGTAGGTAGGCGGTAAAGGAAGGGCCTGGTTACCCTTATAATAAGTATAAATATCAGTGGAATGAATTGATATTGGAATTTACATAATCCTAAGGAGCAGGTGTGGGGAGCCACCTGTTCTTGCACGGATAGTGTATGGTAGGTGGATGAATTTACGTGAGGTTATACAGTAATTTGTTGAGTGGAAAATTGGGTACCTGTGGTCAGTAGGGAAGGGATGCGTACCAGATAGAGGAGAATAAAAAGAGCTGTGATGTGCTTAACATTGTAGAAATCTGTGGAGAATGAGGGAGTAGGAGTACATAGACTGGGAGATCAGTGACAAGTATCACATTGAGAAAATGCAGAGACAGAGAGAGTTGGAAGAGGAGTTTATGAAACAGAGGTGGTGGATTTGTCTGGTATAGAAATTGTGGTTAGGTATTTTGAGAGAGAGAGAGGTACTTAGATACAGCAATGATGTAGGTTATGAATAGCTGTCTGAGAAGATGTATGTTTTGCACAGAGGATGGAAGGATGTGGGATTATGTGTAAGTAATGCCATGCAGTGCTAACAGGTCTAGGTGAGTTGTGGTTAATGTAGAATTTTTGTAATGCCAGTTACTGTTGTGTAAGTAAACTGTAGGAGCTCCTTTTTAGTGTATGACTGGGTGAAGAAGGGAATAAAATTGAATTGAGGTGTAACAGTAGTTATCCAAGAGGTTCTGGTGGAAAAGAGATGCACCTTTAATAGGAGAAAAGTAAGTTAGGAGTTGTGGGTGAGTAGCAGACCTAAGTAATCTGAAGTTTGTGGCAGGTTGGGGAATTGGGGACAGTAGGGGAGAGAGAAGCAGGAAGCAGAACCGATAGATTCAGGTAGATCATGACTGATCAGGTAAAACAATAAAATATTATTTACAACTGAATTACTGGATATACATGTTCAATTAAAAAAACTGTTGCTAACAGGTGTTCAGTATTAATACAGCAGTAAATGCTTCTATATTTAATTTATTGTGATAGATTAGTAGTCATTATTTTTACTGATCTCATTAAGGCATATACAGAAAAATGAGATTTCTTTAACTCGGTAGATTATCAAGACCTAGTCTGACATTCAGGGTTACAGGCTCAATAAGAGGTTATTTTCTAGAAGAGTGAGACTTTAAAAGGTTTTAGCATATAGCTTTCATATTTTACTCTATTTAGGTAAACTAAACATCATTAAAATAAGGGATATTGGGAGTTTGGTGATGACCAGACCAATTGTCTGAAGATAACAAGCCAGGTAACAACTTGCCTGCTAGCTGGGATAGGTGGAGGGAAAGGCTGTGTTGTACAGTGATATTGTATTTCATTATTATAGCAAACTGTTAAACTACTAAGTAAGTGAAGGAGATGTAAGAAGTGAATAAGTCCTGTGCCACCCATGTGAGTGATAACAAGGGTTTAATCAGCAGTACTTAAATGTTAATATCTTTATAGGTCATGTTGTTAGATGCATACTTGCTTAAGACGGAGTTCAGTCCTTTTCAGAGTGTTTCTTGTAAGTGCAATGCATGCACTGCAGTATTTCACTGGATTGTCTCAAGATGATAATCTCTATTTTCCTTTTCTTTTGGAGTTGCTCAATAAAGATGGTTTTAAAAGAAAAATAGTGCAAATTTTTAACCACCTCTTGTGTCCTTTCCTTCCACATGCACACATGACCGATCGAATGTTGATCAAGATCTGGTTATCCGGACTTCATTACTGTAGACTTTACTTTTAATGGTAAATACCATAAAACTGCAGTTCAGGACAATCTCAGCCCTGAAACATCCATCTTCTAAATAAAAAGGTCAGTAACTTCTCTCTTTAGAGTTGTTAATTTTTTACTATGAGAAAAATGGCTCATTCATTTTGAAAGGAGGGAAAGTGCAAATGCTCTCAATCTAAAGACTGAGTTTTTAAATAATATAACCACGCTGTCCAGTGGCTGAGATATTGAAATACACATTACAAAAGCATTCAGACCAGTGAAACAAAAGAGCAACTAACTCAAGCTGCCGGGCCTTTATATGTGCAGTGTTCAATATTCCTGTATTACGTGAGGAATGCATCATGCTAGGAAACAAACTATGGAGCTTGTTTGATCAGAACAGCAGAGTCTGGTGAAGCCAATATCCTTCTCCTTTGAGTGAACCTCTTGTTGCCTCCTTGTCAAAAATAAATAAATAACTTGCACTTGTGTTCGAACACCTTACAGTCTTTTTCCTACTAATACACTAAAAAACAAATCTTAGTGCTGAATTACAAGATTTTGTGCTCCTCGTACATCTAGTACACTTTACTGCAGAGCAACACCTGCAGCATTTTTCCCACTCCCTATACCTAGAGTACATGAAGCAGGGAAAATCCTTATTCATATCTGCTTCACACTTTAAGAACCATCTATTAACTTCAGCTCCTAAAGAGGTGGCAACATCTATATGTACAGCATAGATAATACATTCTTTATTTATATCCATATTTAAAAGTTTTTAACTGAGTGACAACTGACTTGGCTCCTCTCCACAAAAGGAAGACCTTTTGTGATAGTTCTATGATATCAAATACTAGCTATATTTATACATATGAGATGATGTGCAAATACATCACAACGTATTAATCTGTGTTCCAGAACCAATATGAGTTGCTCTTTTTCCTCCCCCTCCTCCCCCAGAACCTCTCCTCATTCACCAGGTCTACCAGGCGTGCCTTATCCCCTCTGGGCTCTACCTGACCTAAGTCCAGGGTCAGTGAGGAGATTAAGGATGCTAGTACAGCATTATACTGCTGTAAGGTAGTGTGTCCTGACCCCCTCTGACCCTGTTGCAGCCCTGTGAACTCTGCAATTGCTGCCTACAGAAGGTGCATGCTCATAACAAAGCAGTATACCACTGTGACATGTAGCTCATGTGGCTCTTAATGCTACTATTGCATTAAACCTAGGTAGCCTAATTTTTCCCGGGTCTATATCAGTCTGTCGAAATGGCTGACTATTGAACAGCAGATGTTCGAACTGTGAAGTTCAAACACTGATTATCGTGAAGCCGCGGAACACCTAATTCTTTCCCAGGGAAAGAATTCGGTGGGCCATTTCTGTGGCTTCGCAATTATCAGGACTGTGGTGGGAAGTTATGGGTCGGGTTCAGGTAAGTGTGCAATTGTGTGGACATTAGGGTTAGGGCACAGGTTACGTGAGTTAGGGTTGTGGCGCGGGTGAGGTGGGTGTGCAATAGTGACAGACTTTAGGGTTAGGGCGGGATAGGTGAGTTAGGGTTAGGGCACGGGTCAGGTGAGTGTGCGAAAGTGGCAGACCTTAGGGTTAGGGTTTGGGTTAAGGTCAGTGGATAGGTAGTAGTGTATGTACAGTTTAGTGTAGGGTTAGATGTAGGCTTTTAAGTGTTTGTGTGTGGATTGCTGTTTTTTTGGTGTGCTTGTGTTGTGTGTGTGTTTCTTGGAACAGTGATTTTTTTCCATGGGAAAAAAAAAAATCGCTGTTCTAAGACTTCGATGTTTTTGTACTTTGTGGTTAGAAGTTCAAACATATGGTGTTCCAACTTCAGCTGTTTCGGTGAACTGATATAGAGCCATTTTTCCCAGGATGAGTAAGCTTAGATCAGTCACTCGCTGTCACCATCCTCGTTTTCTGGTCCCTCCAGCACCTGTGCTGCTAGTTGAATCCAGGTAATCTGAGGTGCAATAAGAGCTTTATCTGTCTATGTCACGGGGTCACAACTTATACATTTAAATTGCTAAGAGAAGTTACATTAGTTCACATTTTGCACAAAAAAATAAGACTAACAGACTTTTGCAGCATTAGCATTCTCACTGGTCTTGTGAAAGGAATAGCCACAAAGCTATAATTGCATACATCCATTTTTAAGGGGCAGCGCATCTGCCATAATAAATATGTATAATTTATCCCCATCACTTGATGGTTGCTCTCTAATTAAATAAACACTGTGTGGAGTACAGCAGCAGCACTACAAGTCATGATGACTCACACAGCTGTTTATTTGGACAACACTGGAAACTCAAGTTTGAGATGTACTTCTCAGAGCAGTAAGTTATATTAACTGTAAGGGAGACAGTCTCTGTGAGTATGACAGTGGTCATTTGTACTCTGCTAGATTTTCAAATGCAGTTTGTATGTAGGAGAACTCTGTGATGAATGGCAAGAACCCCTTTACAATCTGTTAGGTTTCCTGTTGACATGTGGACAAATATACTCAGCACACTGACACTAAACAGACAGCAAATTCAGAATATCTCAGAAAGTCACAGATAGAGGAGATATAATATCTGGGAAAGTCACAGATAGAGGAGATATAATATCTGGGAAAGTCACAGATAGAGGAGATATAATATCTGGGAAAGTCACAGATAGAAGAGATATAGCTAACTAGACAGGAGGAATAGTTGGTAAAACAGCAGGCAAGATTATTCACTCGGATGATGTTTGCCATCAGATTGTCTGATTCTGTATCTAAATTTGTGCAAAACTCTAGATGAAGCTTAATAGGCCTCATAGCCTTGCACCTCTTTTTTTCAAGAGGTCTAGTATCATTTTCCCATATAGAATTCATTGTATAACAGCTGTTTTTTTAGAAACTGTTGTGTTTTGTGGAACTGTGCAAGGAAAAAAGCTGGCTAATACAGGGACAGTGTGTCCATGGCACATAATTAAATAAATTAGTGGGATTCTTTAGACAGCTAACAGTCTTCACATTTGTACTGCAAACTACAATTAGTTTAGTTTAGTTTAGTTAGTTATTTCTTAACTGGGTAGGTGGACTGGTCATCTTATTTTCTACCATGACCCAGGCTTACAGATAAGCAGAATTACTTAACAATCAGCATGTGCATACATACATATAGTGAATATACATACATACAGCAAGGTTCAAGTACATTTTACAATGGCTACAGTAAGATGAATGAGAAAGTCACCTACAAACCTATGACATCTTAATAGCAAACCCATTAGCTTTCACAGCAGAATGTCTAAAGGTTCTTACAATATAATTTGCATAGGATTTACAATTCAAGTATTGCTTATCAACTGATTCCTCTTACTACGGTTCCCAATAGAAGTTATATAATATGTGTAGACCAGCACAGATACCTGAGATTTACTAACCATTGTGTTTAAAGAATTTGCATGGATTCTCTTTCAACAAGTGCTCCTTTGGCTTAGCTTTGAAGACAGATAATGTTTTCTGTGTGAAAATGATTTCAGGTATGTAGTTCTGGGATGCTGGCCTAGTTTTCGAAAAACATTTTTATCTATACTTAGGCCATATTGTGGCCTTGTAGAGGAAATGAATTTTTAATGTTATTTATGAGGGAATATGGTGTTTCCTGACCACTAGTTTACCATACAGTGGTGGACGTTGTTATAATTTGAATATTTTGTATAGCAAGACAGAAAGCAGAAACATTGTCACTGTGCTGCTGATTAGCATCCAATGAAATCGGTTTCGAAGCTTACAGGGTTGATTCAGCAGACCTGCAAGGTAACTGTATTTTATTAACAGTTTTCTGTAGTAACAGAGTATTGCATATTAAGTGGGGTATAGTAAGTAGGAACCCATATTCTAATCCGGATATAACACATTCTTTGCAATGGGTAAGTGTGCATTGTTCAATAGGAGATATAACACAATTGTAAGAGGGTTTTTGTGTGCCAAAAATGAAAGGTGGGTCAAAAGTAATCAAGCAAACAGTACCACAGATTATTTTAAGTTCTCTAAAATGTTATTTTTGTTTTTGTACATACAGTTAATTGAAGTCCACTTGTACCCTTAGTTTTAGTTTTTTTTCCTTAGCTAGAAATCTTGATTAACAATATCTTGTTGGGGTACATTATTAGTTCAAGTGGCATAACGTTTCATAGAGCATTAATAAATAGTGAAAAGAGTAATGGCTACTGCTGACCCTTGACCCTTGTAGTACAGCATCATTAATTATTCTTTCATCAGCTAGAGAAGAGGCTAGACGTACTGGGAAACATCAAATCTGTACGAAACACGTAAACCAGGTAACAGTCTTAGGCCCAAAGTTAAACTTGTCTAGTTTATTCAGAAGGAGGGAATGTTCTGCAGTTTTGAAGGCTCTGATCAAGCCTATGAATGCATCAATTGTAGTATTCCATTATTTAAATTATTGTAGATTTTATCACTTTCCACGTAAAGAGTAGTTATAGTTCCAAAGCCATTTTGATAGACATGGGGGGCATCACAGAGCAAAATAATTTATTTATATGATCAAATATCTGGTTATGCATTCATTTTTTGAATGTTTTATTATTGGACATCAATTGGAAATGAGATGGCAGTGTCATGGTGAGGGTACAGCTTGGATTATTGGGTGAATGCACTGTAACTGCATATCTTGAACAGCTTGGGAATTAATTGTGCAAGCATGCAGTTTGTCAGTATGTTTTACAGTCATTTTAAGGAACACAGAATGCAGTTTACTTAGTCTAGCAACTATTTTTTTGCACAGGTTTCTAAGATGTTTTGAACTTCTTTTGGTTCCACTTGTTTTAAGCCCAATCTCAAGCTGATTTCTACTAAGCACTATTTCTGTGAAATAAGGTACATATGACCATAAGTGGGAGTGTCTGATCACTGAAGCAGCCATCTGATTTTGAATTACAGTTATCAAGGTTATCAAATACTCATTGGCAGCTCGTGCCATCGGACTGCAGGACTGCAGCCCCCCAGATGTGAAGAAAAAAAAAGAACATTTTAAAAAATAAAATATTTATAATTATTTCAATTTACTGGCTGGCTGCTTTGCTTAGCTGCGAGTCCGATTGACTCGCAAAGTCCCAGAACTCGAACTGTGCATGCTCGGTGAGTTCCGGGTTTTAAAAAAAATTTGTTTCTGTAAATCTGGACTGCTGTAAAAGCAGTCCAGATTAAGGAAAGGAGGCATCAGTGTGATGCCCAGAAGTTTATGCAGGTTAACTGCACAGTAATGTGGAAGGGGATCGGACTGCCACATCAGCAGTGACATATGTGACGTGGATGGATGGATGACTACTGATTGGTTCTCGCTCTCTTCCTGAAAAAGAGAGCGAGAAACAGTCAGTAGGTTAGGTAGCAGTGCTTTGTTTGGTTGCTTAAACAACTTGCTTTACAGAGTAGGAGAGTTCGTAACTTCTTGATCGCTGATCGGACAGCCAGACACTCAATCATTTTTAACTTGAATTTGTACATCGGTAAGTGTCCAACTCCTTTTCCATGTGTTTTCTTTTATTTTATTGTTAACGTTGTGTCATGGAGTTAGATAGTTAAGTGGCAGCATAGGTAGTAACAGCAGCTGTTTGTTAACTTATCAATTGAATTAGGTTAGTAATAGGGATAGGTTTTCATTTTCTAGTAGTTCTAGCTTATTAATACACCATGTTGAAAGTTTATTTTTAAGGGTGTTACCAAGGCAGGTGGGGTGGTTTTTCAGTGTGACTGTGAGCTAAGAATATCCCATACAGAGATCTTCAAGGAGACCAAGGTTGGGTTGGCTCTTAAATGAGGATGGTAATTTCAAGTTTTTACATGGCGTGATGAACAAGTGTTAATCACCGAGGCACATCTTATACTGGGATGGACATTTGCGAGGGTGGTAGAGGGTGGAGTGGGAAGCAGTAGGGAGCAAAAGTAGAGAAATGAAGTGTAAAAGTTGTTTTTAGAGATATGAAGTATCTGTGGTATATCATGGAGATGAAATAAGAGACTATGATATAGAAGTTTATCTATGTGATAAAACAATTATATCAGTAAGGAATAAGGATGAATGAGTAAGAGAACGGGACTGGGAGGAGAAACAACGTCGTTGTAGCACTGATTTACTGAACCTGGCTTTTAGCAATAGTAAGCTTTTGATTTGATAAAGGAAGCCTAGTTTGCAGTCAGATTAGTGGACTACTTATTCAGTGCCGTAGTCCAGTTCTAGCTGGGGACCACGGTCTACCCCTAGAAGTTTGGAGTCTGGAACTAGGCCACACTCGATGAGGTTGATATCTTTATTTGAATAGTACTGGAAGAGTGAACATTTTAGTAATCAGGTTGAAGCAGCAAACGTTTTTGTTTTTATTTTTGTTTTTGCTGTTTACTATTAGCAAGTGTTGTTGACTGTGCAATTCATAGCAGAGTTGAGATGAATACTTTCTGCAATGGTGGTGCAGTGGTGCAGCAGTTAACATTGTCTCCTCACAGCAAGATGTTCTCTGGTTTGATTCTCAGCTGGGGTGCCTTCTGTGTGGAGTTTGCATGTCCTCCCTGTATTAACATGGGTATCCTCTGAGTGCTCTGGTTTCCACCCACATTTCAAAGGGGTTCAGGTGCCTAGGCAGCAAAACATTTCACTGCGGTACATTTGACTGGGGACACATGATTGAACTGACATTCAGCTGTAGAGAAATATGGCTATTTGCAAATTACTTGTGGGCAAAGAGAAGCACACACTGCCATGCTCACAGCTTTAATAACCAAATGCACAGGGGGAAAACAATGTCCATGGTCCCCAAGGGAACATGAAACAGCAGGCAATATGGCAGGCATCAGCAGCAGGTTGGCCAGATGGCATGTCGGTAGCAGTAAAATGCAGTGGACAATGGGCAATGCCTTTATAATTGGAGTGTGTGGACCACTAACCCCTTCACAGTGTCTAAGGAACATTACCTAAAATGCATACTGGAACATAAATGTGACTACAGTAGCCTGCAGGATTTCCTCCATGCTGTAGCATACTTCTACATGTTGTAGTTACATAAGTATGTACTGTACACTGAGTACAACACTCATTACTCCTTCTGCCACTATGCATTTGGTTATTAAAGCTGTGAGCATGGAAGTGTGTGCTTCTCTTTGCCCACAGGGAATTTGCAAACAGCCATATTTCTCTGCAGCTGAATGTCACTTCAGCCATGTGTCCGCAGTCAAATGTACCACAGGGAAATGTCTTGCTGCCTAGGTGCCTGAACCCATTTCAAAGACATCCATCTGGAGCAGTTCTCCCTGTGCCTCTGCTGAAAATTGTCTCTCTCACAGTTGGACTTTCCTGATAAGCAAATGTTAAATAAATAATGATTTTTTAATATAAATATTGTCAGAGGAAGAATAGAGGGGGTGTCATCTGTACATTGTACTACAATGGGGGATGACAGAATTTAGGTATGATGTAGATAACTATAATAAATAATGATTGGAAAAATTCAGAGCCTTGAGGTATACCAAGGTACACAGAGGTGGGGAATATGATTTGTTTAGACTATCTAACTGCATGGGCGTTTTCAGGTAGATAGTTGGTAAACAATTGTAAGGCAGAGCAAGTGAGGCTGAGGTTAAAAAGTTTAGATACGAGGAGATTATTGTTGACCATATGGATGTTTTTCACAAGACTAGAAAGATGACACTAATTGAGCAGTTGCTATGATATAGTACAGACTAAGTTAATTTGTAAAATTAAGGCCTGCAGTTTCAGTTGCATATCCTGCCTGAAAACCACATCTACAGTTGGACAGTAAATTATTTTTGTGTGGTGCTGTAGCAATTGGTGGAGAGTTCTTGTCCTTCTCTGCCTTGCCTTGGTTTTCATTACCAAAATGAGTTTGTGTTATGATATGCAAGGCTGAAGTCACCATAGATTTCTGTAGGAATGCAAAGAAGAGGATAATAAGTACAGAAACTTCCGGTATCAGCATTGCTGAATATGGGGCAATCATAGTCTCCCATCTCAGGCCAGTCAGGAGAAAAAACTGGCACCTGCTATTTCTTTGTTCAATGCTGGAAGAAAAAGAGGCATTGTTTACCAGAGTGACAGCCACCTGAAACACTGAGGTCACTTCTTGCCTTTCATTTTCTGTCTTGAAATTTCTTTTCTTTTCTTATGCACATGCTCCTTTTCATGTTTGTCAAAGTAACTTCAGTCACTGTCCTATTTAGCCTGTGTGTGTGACATAGCAGTTCCTCTTGTAATTACTTTTTAAGTTAAACCATTATTTAATAACTATTTTATATAAGTAATAATGTCTTAAGAGATGTTTGGTAGCAGACACTTTGAAAGACACTTGTGTCTCTCTGGAACCCATGGCATCTTGAAACTTTCAATGTTTGGTTTATTGCCTATGACTGATTCTTTAGAAAGGCATATATTCCTTTATCTACATCTATTTTGTGTGTCTAGTGTGTACAGATTTTCACATCACATTTTTGGTCCGTTTTTCATAAAATTGTGATTTTCTGGCAAATTAGTGGCAAATCATTAAAGACTGAAGTTAGAAAATAATGACAGGCATTTGAGTTTTAGATTTCATACCCTTCAGAAAATTCATACTAATGCAAGACCTACTATTATTATTAACTTTCTAAGTTTGTAACAGCAATATTTAAAAATTGTTCTTATTTTTGGTCTTTTGTCACACTTTTATTTATGGCTTTGTGCAGATTTCTTGTTCTGAAGTTGAGAGTATGACAAATGTGTTAGGGCCATCACCGCCAGCCACAGATATTTCAAATTGTGCCATGCTTGTTGTACCCCACTCCCCCATGTAGTGACTTTGGATGTGTCCAAGCAAGGCAAGGAGCAGTTATGCAGTGTAAGTGTGCCGACAGAGTATCCCACCATCCAAGGTAGACACAAATACAGTGGCTTTTCATCTGTCCTTGATTTTGCAGAATGTTCTGGTTTTCTGTCATATTTTTATACTGTTGATTTATGCTTCTTATTATTCAGAAAATGCATGTTGTTGCAGTGCCTTTTGCTCTGAGTTTAAGTAGCAATGCTTTAATGACCATCAGGTAAGCTTGTCTGAAATTGTAAGATGCAAGTAAGCTTTAAAAAGCATACTGTTAAATAATTATCAACATTGAAAGCCTTTTTGTTTTGCCATGCAGAGAATATTTACATAACTAGATAGCATATATAAGCCTTAGGTATTGAAATGCATTTGACAGTATCTGTAATAAAGGACATGATTACAGTATTTTCAGAAGCTCATTACATTTGCTGGAGACTTGCAGTCATCTTTGCAGGCTTTACCCATAAACTAAACAGAATGCCAGTCTATCATGTGTGGTCCATAACATGTGCAGTAATCCTTTAAGCAAATTATCCTGAGCTTGTTTCTTGTTTGCTGCTCAATTTTTACTTTGATCATGTTTTCCCCATGAAACAAGTATATAGTTGTTGTCAGGCAGCAGGTCATTTTTGGATAAGAAACATTTTTACAAGAGGGGGTATCACAGAGATTGCTACTTTCAGCATGTTACTTGGTACTTTTATAAAGCTGAATATAAATTGTAAATAGAACTGCAATGCAAGAATAAGTGGTTTGAGTTGAGTCCTGCTTGTTTTTTTTATACTTGATTTTGACTGCCATTCCAGTAATGTATTTAAAAAGTAAGTTATTTTTTCATGCCTCATAACCTTTTTGTTTCCATTTAGATATTAAGTAAGCTGTCATGTAGTCAGTGGATTGAAATATTTTTTTTCCTCTCCACTTCATTTTATCTTGATTGGACTCTCATAATGTCAATTTGGCACCCAGGGCAGTATATTTAATTAAAGTCCCAGTTTTTGTGGTTTTGGCACAGCTCTACCCTTTTCTAGTTGGCCGCACCCCTCCCCATTGGCCCCAACCATTCAGCTTTCTCCTGCAGCCCTCTTTGATTTGAAGTCACCAGCCACCACTGCAAATACTGTATTGCTCATTTGCTGCCAGTTGTTGCCCAGATAGGCTGTTTTGACAAAGATAATCAGTGATATGGCTAGTTAACCATCTGATGGATTTAATCTGGTTCAGGTACATTCATGATAAAGTCAAACAGCAAATATACCTTTGCAAAATATATTTGCAAGTACTTTTTCAAAAAATGACAGTGACGAAGGCGAAGGATATAAACTACTTCCGCAGTGAAATGTGAACTCCTACTTAGCATGGTTTTTCTGCAAGATAGTCTGATGAGTCATGACATGGAGTATTAAAAATCAAGTGCAAATGGCCGTTTGGTGTTATGTATTAAAATGTTAGTTTTGATTGTTGTGCACACTTGCCTTAACCACTGTGCTATCCCTCCCCTCACGTCTTGATTTCACACTTTCACAGTTTCCTCCCAAAAAACTAACAGAAAATTGTCTCCTTTAAATTAATGCCTTGTGTGCGACCAGTGAACTGTCAAAACAGGAAGTCAGGATTGTGTGTGGTGTGCTGACATCACTGAGTGGCGTAGTGTAAAGGGAAAGAGGAAGCTTAATTCCAGAATTGTGGCTGTTTTTGGTGTCTTTAAAAAGTTAGCTTCTACTTGCTAATCTCATTTTTTATGCCATTACTTGTCACTAATGCTTGTCATGTCTTCAGATACGGATTATTCTGATTATGAAACCCTATCTTGCACTCTTTATAGGCACTGTGACAAAGTCAGATACTGCCAGCACAGACAGCTGGAATTTTGTAAATAATTATATGTCATCTGTGAATATTAACATGATTTATATAGAAGTGTGACAAAGAGAGATACTACCAGCACAGCTGTCTGGAATTTTGTAAATGGTTATGTGTCATTTGTAAATATCAACTTGATGCATGTAAGATACTTGTGTTACAAACGTATTAGAACTGTATGTCAGGTGTATATCAAACTGCTGGTACAGAAGTGTGTGTTAAAAAAGGTTTTTGCAAAGTGCTTAAAATGTATACACAGCATGCCCTACTGGAATAGAACAGAAATGTACCTGCACAATTATAACTACTTAAATGTATATATGTTAACAATGGCAACTGGGAAACAGGAGGTTAACTTCAGAAAAACAGCTGAAATTAAATTACTTTATGACCATGCAATAAAAAGATGTTATCTTTCAGTTTTAGTGCAGCAAGAGACAAAATGTCTGTTCCAGAGAAGTTTTCTGAATTGTCTTGAAGTTTCTTATTGTTTAATGGCTTCCAGGATCTGCAAAGATCTGTGGAAAAGCCATTGTGTATGTATTTTCACAGGTAGATGCTAAATACTGCTAGCTTTCAGCAGTGGGGGGTTACCTGGGATAGAGTCAGATGGCAAGAAATTATGTTATTCTGCAAGCTATCCCAGCAGTAATATTTGAGATATTAATTTAGGAACTGTCTGAGAGTGAGACAGAGCATTCTGTTTTCTGTCTTTGACCTGACAACATCAACTAGAGGATCTATTCACCACATCTGCCTTGCTGCTCTAAGTGTACTAGCATATAGTAATTATCTTAGATACAGTCAAGAATATAGCAAAGCTTAGCTTAGATATTTTTCTTTATTTATGTGAGACTGTCCTGCAATGTTGTTTTAAAAATGTCCTGTGATTTTCAAGTCTGATATCACTGTAAATATATACCAAGTATTTTATTGATCTTTTATTATGTATTATTAAATATATTTAAACCTTTCATTGTGGCTGATCTGTCTAGAGATATTTAAGCTCTGAGAGTACTTGCATATTTATTTGGTGACACTGTGTAGGCCACTCCTAATAGCCTTGCTCTTGGTCAAACTACCATTTGTATTGATAGGAATATTACACAGTGATATTCTACACCCTTTGTTAAGGGCCTTAAAGTAGCTGATAAAGAGTTAGCTGGTGGCAGTAATAACTATCTTATATAATGTGTTGGGTCAGGATAAGTATTTCCTAAATTTAATTAATTTGCTCCCTTCTGTTAATAAAACGTTTTTTTTTTTAATAATTTGTGTTGGGTCAGGATAAGTATTTCCTAAATTTAATTAATTTGTTCCCTTCTGTTAATAAAACTGTTTTTTTTTTTAATAATGTGTTGGGTCAAGATAAGTATTTCCTAAATTTCATTAATTTGTTCCCCTCTGTTAATAAAACTGCTTAAAAAAATAATGTGTTTGGTCAAGATAAGTATTTCCTAAATTTAATTAATTTGTTCCCTTCTGTTAATAAAACTGTTTTTTTTAAATAATGTGTTGGGTCAAGATAAGTATTTCCTAAATTTAATTAATTTGTCCCCTTCTGTTAATAAAACTGTTTTGTTTTTTTTAAATAATGTGCTGGGTCAAGATAAGTATTTCCTAAATTTAATTAATTTGTTTCCTTCTGTTAATAAAACTGTTTAAAAAAAAAATAATATGTTGGGTCAAGATAAGTATTTCCTAAATTTAATTAATTTGTTCCCTTCTGTTAATAAAACTGTTTTTTTTTTAAAAAAAAAAATAATGTGTTGGGTCAAGATAAGTATTTTCTAAATTTAATTAATTTGTTCCCTTTTGTTAATAACTATCTTATAGTCGGGTAGAAGGGGGCATTGTTAGTAAAGCTGTGCCAGCCTTTCTCAGGCGTGAGTGTGTGTGCATGTGTGTGTGTATAAAACAAATCTCCAAGAGTGTGTGTGTCAGCTACTTGGGCAGGGACACGAAGCACTAGTTGGATAGAGAGGGTGCTGGAGCTCTTGACTTGGCCACTCAGCTGAGATCTCAACTCTATAGCTGTGCCACTGGGGAGTCTTATTGGGGATCTGGAGAAAGAAGGAGAACCCATCCCCGGACTGACTGTGGTCTCTGTGTGCTCTTAATGGAAATTGCACTTGATGCAGAGAGCTGCATCTGGAAGTACTTTGTGTATATTTGTCTTCTTCCCAATGTATGTCCCCCACTGATGCCAGTGGGACTGAGGCTTGATTACTGATCCAGTGGTGGGTCATCACAGGCACATCCAGCTCCATGCCTTTGAAACTTGTGCAAATCTTCAGGCTAGTGAAGCACCCATTTCAGATTGTTTTTTATCTGAGGGTAGACATCACTGGAGAGGATGGGGAACCAGTCTATGAAGTTGGCAACTGGTAAGTCAGGTTATGGGAATATATTTCATTTCATTTTACTGTTGTCTTTTCAGGCAGCAGTTCTGCTTCTATAAGTGCATATCACTCAACTTTTTTGCTCAAGAATCACGGAAAAGTCCAGAACCAGTAGTTATTACAGTGTCACCCACTGAGGCAACCCAATATTCTAAGGCACAGCATATTAAATGAACACACCAGTAACAGTATTTCCAATAACATTTTGAAAAGACAACACATAGTCTCATAAAGTAATGAATTCTAACCAGTTTTATTTTGTCTAAGCAAAACAATTTATTAGTCAGAATGTATGATAGTGTAACATGGATTAAAGTAATGCAGAGCAGATCATATAATGGAGTGATATAAAAGATATGTTTTGGAAAGGAGCTCATTTTGAATAATTTTGGTTTAATAAAGCTGTACCAGCTGGATTATTAACACTAATGAAGGTAATGTAGCATAACCACTGTGTTTTAATAACAGCATAATAGAAAATAAAGTTTAATAAAACCGGATAATACATAGAATCTGTCTTAATAAAGTGACATCATAAAAGCAAATAAAGTTTAATAAAACCAGATAATACACAGAATGTGTTTTAATAAGGTGACATCATATGCACTTTTCTTTAATAACAATCACCAGCAAACTCAATCACTTTTCTTTTTTGACTTTTTTATTACTAGCCAGCCTCAGCTCCTACACATGCAGTCATTTATTACTACCCAGACCCAATTTGTAGCAGTACTCTCATCTGCATTTTAATATAGTACAAACGTACCCAGTATGTCTTGAGTTCAAAATTAGGTGACTGCTGAGAAGGAACTTGCACAACATGCAGCTCATTTCTAGCAGTACTATTACAAAGTACAGGTTTATGTCTCTTTCCATAGTTTGGTTGATTCTTGCAACTCCTTACTTAGCAGGCAGTGCTCCATTGTATAACGCTAACCTCAAAACTTTTAGGGAAGTCCCAGGGATACCATGCTTTTTTTCACTCTGGAAGAATTGCAGTCACTTTATTTTATTTTGTTTTAGTTTATTTTATTTGTTTGTTTTATTTTTTTGTATTCATGTAGCCTTGATGATGATAATTGCAGCAGATTCTGTTATTCTGAATCCATAAATAATCATATTCTTCTCAGTAGTCAGCCCCTCCCCCACATCACCAGTGTGAAAAGATACTCCCCACGTCCCCACAATTTATGTAAGCTATCTCCATACTTACACAAAAGTATCTCCATGTGTACACAACAGTATATCCACATGTACAAAACAGTATCTCCGTGTGTACACAACAGTAAAGGACAACATCAGTAATCCCTGAAAGTGGTTTCAGCAATACACACTTAAAGTAAAGTCACTCCCATAAAAATGGTAATCATGCAATTGGTCAGCTCCATTTTATTTTGTTTTATGTTATGTATTTTTAATCTTGGTAGCCCCACATGGCCTACGGCCTATTTTCAGAGGGGTCTGGAGGTGAAATTCATACTGACTGAGGGAAATTTGGCAATGGCAAGGGTAAATTCCCCTATTGATTTTGAAGTGCTGTGGGGTCTTTTACATCATTTACATCTTCCTGAGGTATGTCAGACTCAGACAGATGGGATCTCGGTTAATGGTCTCATCCAAAGGATGGCACACTTAGGCACTCAGCACTCCTCTTACGCTGCATTTCAGTGTCCAGTATTAGAAAAGGAATCCATGCACCTAGTGTGGGAATACAGCCACAATTCTTTGATCTGTCAGTATCAAAGCTATGACTGCTACCTATTGAGCTACTGACATTGATTTGTTTCTGTGTCAGACCAGTTCCTCAAAGCAGGCTTGATGACTCATATTTTGGCAATTATAAACTGTAGTTCATACAGCTGCAGTGGTAGACTATGCTGCTCGGGTTGAAAATGAATATAATAATGTATTTGTTTCTTTCTTCTGCTTCTCATTTATATGGATTTTATCAGTATAAGCAGTTTGTTATAGGATAAGGGCTGTGGAGGCTATATACATGAGACACGTTGACTTTCACTAGACTGCATGATACTGAGAAGACAGACAAGGCTTTGAGATGGTCCACATATTTTTTATGAATTAGGTCCTTGATTTTCTTAGTGAGGAAGTATTGTGTTCATTCTAGTTGTGCTTGGACATGTACATACCAAAAGGGCCATTATACTCAATGACTGGCCTCATGACTGCCTAGTATAGTGGAATGATTGGAACCCTAAACCTGGATGCCATATCTTCATACATAAGCTGTGTGATGAAAATGACTTCCTTACACTAATGGATGTACAGTGATCAAAGGACAGATTTTATTGGTACCGGTTCTGAGATCCCTGCCTACAGGATCAGTTTTCATGGGTGTGTTATCAGTGTGATTGTTACAAGGGAAGTCATGCTTGTCAAAGAATGAGATTACACATTTCTTGATGTTTAGTTTTAGTCCATGGGTTTGACACCAGATATTTGTCTTACTACTGGCTTTGCAAAGGATGGTCTGTACCTCTCACTGAAAAGCTTCCACATACTAGCCCAAGACCTTGCTGTCCTCATAGTCACTGTTTTAGGCAAACATCAGTTAATGAACATTCCAACATAACAAATGCATCAATATCAAAACATGATCAAATTAAGGTGACTCATCTCTATGCCAGAAGTCTAAATAACAAGCTTCCCAACCTTGAAGCATTCCTGCATTTGGAAAGCATCCATATATATTACTAAAGCATAGTTTAGATGTCCAGAATATACTCTCTCCACACCTGGGTTTAGCACCTATCATGCTTTTAGACCTAGTGACAACTGTGGTGGAGTGTCACCATTTGTCAGGGAGCACATTATCGCCAGATTCCCACATGCCCTCAAAAGAAACTTAACAAACTCCAAATCACAGTAAACAAAATCAGATATAATTTTATCACCGATTCTGGGACACTTTCCATGACCACAGAAGTTCATGTCAGGTTCCTAGATGACATGGACAAACTACCCATAAAAATATAATTCTAGGAGACTTTAATTCTCCATCAATTGACTGGAGTGCCTACACCCCTTAGGACATGCACAGAAGTGTTATTTCTAATAAATAAAAAATCAATGGACCGGGGAGGAAAAATGGCTGCCGACCTGTGAGCACCATGTTAGCATGGCTCTGACAAAAGCAGCAGGGACACTGTAGTTAAATCAGCATACGACATGACAAGCTGAGATCCAAAATATTTTGAAAGGTTAGCTTAACTATCCGCTAACCAGATAGCTTTCAAAAAATCCACATTGACTTACTTGTGAGGAGTGGATGACTTACCTGACTGAGTTTCAGACACATGCACTGTAAATCAGAAAAACATACATTAGCAAAGGGAAATACAGGATGGCAAATGAATTAGAAAACATGGATATACAAACATCAAAATCTAAACTTTCAGCAGTAACCACACCAGAAAAGAAATCCTTTCCAAATGATCGTGAACTACTAGACAACTGAAAGGCCAAAAGGGTACAAACAAGCTCAACATGGATCACTTCCCTGGTTTGGAAGACTTCAAAACAGTGTTACAATCATTGAAAATGGTGATTTAACAATTCTCAGACCAACTACAGACTTTTGGCAATACAATAAACCAAACAGTGGACAGATTAGAAATAAAACAGAAGCTAAAACATTAGAAAACGAAAATAAAATTAATCAGCTACAAGAAGCTTCACAATCCGACAATAAAACCATTAAGGAAATACAACAAAAAAATCCTAGACCTGGAAGCCAGAAGTAAAATAAATAATATCTTTATACTGGGAGGGGGGGTATCTGAAAAGTATGAACAATCAAAAGTAATAGAAGTTCTGCACCAAATCATTCGCTACCTTATAGAAAACCAAGCAAAATCCAACCAGATCATCATTGAGAGAGCACATCGAGCAGCGAGAGCAGCACACACAGGATAAGCCGAGGCAAATATACAGCAGGCTCTTAAATTACCAGGACACTTTTAAAACTCTAGCAGGGGATTAAGTGCTCTACCTGTCATTTTTATAAGGAAGTTCCTGTAAAAATGCTTGCATGTACCCTAACTATCTTTTATGTGAAAGAAAGCATTAAAGATTATTTTTTCTCTTATATCCCAAGTGATTCTATTAAAGTATGCATTCTTTGATTTTTAAAATATAAATGAGATCAGTATGTCAGATGTGAATTTATATACTAAACTTCATCAAGTTTATTTACAGTTAATTAGTATGACTAAATATAGTTATTGAAACATTCTTACAGTGTTCTTATACATTATAAGTTTACAGTGTACAGTGGGGCTATGTGACAAGATATGTGGAATTATAGGAAAGTTATGCTTATTTTAATCTGTTTAAAAATGCTTTTTATATTAAATAACATTGTGAAGGATTCCAAGATGGTAGTCGTCTAGCAAACACCCACCCCACAAAGCTCCCATTCAACTATTTGGAAAAAGAGTCAAATAGCCAGACCAAATATCGGAAAGCGAACTATAATTAAAAGGAAGCGTTAGCACTTATCCAACTGCTAACTTGGCTGAACTCCAGATTTGTGCTATATAAATATAAATTACCTTTTCTTTCTCTGATCATCTTTGACACGAGCTACCACATATAACTAAGAGGCCTGAGAAATTCAGCACCTGGACAGATGATAGCAACTGCAGGAGATAAAACAAGCAAAATTAAAGTTAAACTACTATGATAAGCCTAAAGAACTGGAAGGCATGGATACTCAAACTTCTAAAACTAAATTATCTGCTATAGCATCTCCTGAAAAGGAGACTATATCCAAAAGACAGAAAGCATCCAAACTCCAGCAGGAGAAAGCTAAAGATAACGCTAAACAAAAAAACGGAGAATACTATACATATGGGTGAGCTTAAAAATGCCCTTTTACCACTTCAAACTGCAGTGCAAGGGTTCTCCGAACAACTTGCAAAATTCGGAAGTACAATAAACCAAATTTTAGAACGCTTAGATCTAGTGGAAGAAAAAAACAAGGCTAACAAGTTACAAACTGAGGCATTAAGAGAGGAAGTGAATGCCAAAGACAAAACAATAGCTGACATAAAACTGAAAATCCTAGACTTGGAAGCAAGAAGTAGACACAATAATATTATTGTCAGAAGGCTCCCAGAAAAGTACGAGCACAATCAACTTGTCTCAACACTTAAACAAATATTTAGTGCTATCTTACACCTGACTGATGCTACAAATGAGGTTACAATTGAGAGGGCCCACCGTGCACTCTACGCAAAACAAAATGCTGTAACTCCACGAATAATCTATACCAAACTCCTCAACTATCAAGATGTGCACAGTATCCTATCTGCATTCAAAAAGCAGAAACATTACAAATGGAATGGATACGCGATTTCTCTCTCACAGGATCTCCCACTGGAAATCAAAGAAGGATGCCATAGGCTCTCCCCGTACTGTGCAGATCTCATCAAGTGCAAAATTAAATTTCAGATGAGATTTCCTAACACACTATATTTTCTCCACAATGAAGAAAAATACACCATAGACTCACCTAGAGATGCCAAATCTGTCTTTATAAAGTGCTTTGGTAAAGCACCTGAAGTTTAACAATTGATCTTTGCAAATGAGAAACTACTTTCCTTACAGTGGAAGCTTGTAACTCCAAGATTTCTTCTTCTGACTGATACTTTCAGTTCCTACATGCAACAAATAAACTTTTAATTTAACTTCACTAATAATCCAGCCATGTGCATGAGACCTAGGAACAAAAATTCCAATGCATACTACCCATTATGACCCTTCCAAAGGTAACAACTTCCGTGTCCAAAGACTATCACCTTAAGAGAAACTCCCTTTGGTTCTGGTCTCAGCAATAATAGAGACAGTTTAGTTTCTAACTTCGTGCTTAGAGAACTACACCCAGGAATAGCAGAGGAATTCTCCGTGGATGTAATTCAGGTGAAACTGTTAACTGTTTACCTGATTCACCTCAACTCAGATGAACTGCTTAGGAAAACTGACCAGACATGCATTTACAATGGTAGCATAGCTACTATGGCAAACAGGTATTTCCCTTAGCTTTAGCGCTCAAACGTGCAGTTCTGATACAGGAAGAAAAGTCATGTTTAGGAAACAGAGTACGGTCCAGATCTTTTTTTTTTTTTTTTTTTTTTTTTTTTTTTTTTTTTTTTTTGCATTAATTACCTTAATTCAAAATTATCTAAAATTTTTGAATTTGTAAGCTTAAAGGTCCGCTTGTAACACTTCTCTCAGTTCCGTCTTTGGAACATGCTCAGATTAACCTGTTATAGAGTGCTTAAGGGGAAGCAGGTGACTGATGCTTCGTATGCAGTTATACTTTTTTGCTAGTAGCTTATTTTTTAATTGTAGAGCCCGGAAGGGCTGGAATATTTAGAGAGGTTTGTTTTCTCACTTTTTCTACTTGCACGCACCACTAGGTGAAGACCTACTATATACTGTACTGATGCTGCTTGGCTTGCATAAGTTCCTAAATTTCTACTATATGTGAGTTTAAATTAAACTGTAATTACTACAGGACAAGCCTTTATTCATACTAACATGTTAATTGCATAGCACTTTGATTTTATAAAACCTAGTGACATGTGCCCAGTCTGAAACAATCGAGGTAGATCGACAGATTTTATTTTAACATTTATATGAACGCAATCAGTTATGTAACCAACATCTGATTCAGTTAAATTTTTCTGGCAAGGATACTCGCAGAATGCTCCTTAGCTTTCTATTTCCAGTTTGTGTTAGAAATTACCATATCTTACTTCAGCAATTATCTTTGTATGCATTGGATATATATGTATGAATCTTTTACTAATCCTGCTAAGTTGTAGGAGGTGATTTGTCTTCTTCTTAGAAAAGAGATAAGTAGGAAGAAGGAAAACACCTCTATCTGTAGACTCTACATGTTTTGTAATTTTTTTTTGTCTTAGACCATTAGAGATATGCTGCCTCAAAATATAAACCAACCAATATTGCATGATGTTACAAATTACTAGCTGGCAGAATGTTCATCTAGGAGTAATGTGGATGTTTTAAGTAGGGTAACAGATGGCGACGTTTGGGATTAAGACAGAGATGTATATAGTATGTAGATATAGTTATTTTACTGTTGCTAATTACTCAATAACTTCAAAGATATATGTAATCTTTAATTTTCTTTCTCTCTCAAATAAAGTGGGTACATGGTAGGCACTGGGGCACGTTTGAGAGAGTTTTATGCTGCACTACTGTCAATTGATACATCTTTACATATTATAACATTTTTCCTTGGGACATCTTATAGCTTTTTTCTTTTCTTTGAGTCTAGACATCTCAATTCCATTCCAATTGCTAGATAACTGCTTTAACTAATAGGATGTGTAGTTTGTGGTAATTAATATCCTGGAATATAAGAGGGTTACATGACAAAAACAAAAGAAAATTGTTGATGCATTTACTTCTGAAGTCAGAAGCAAATATCTGCTTTATCCAAGAAACTCATATGGTTGAGGAGGACTGGACAAATGAAAAAAATAAGAAATGGATAAAAGACATCATTATTTCTGGAGACAGTGCCAACTCAAAAGGAGTAACAATTATAATTAAAAACTCACTACAGGTCTCAGTTATAGACCTCGGAATGGATCTTGGGGGTAGATGGTGTTACTTTACGGCTGTGAATCCCTTATTTAATGAACCAACCTTATGTCTGAATGTTTACGGTACATGTGCTACACAGCAGGACTTTATCCTAAAAATTTATAATATCTTAGCCAATTTTCCGATTTATTACTATATTCTGGGGGGAGATTGGAATGATGTAACAGACCCATGATCAGACCGCTCCAGTACATCCAAATCATATAACACACAAGCCTCTTTAGCACTGGCTGATCTCATATCAGTGTATGGTCTTGTTGATCCCGTTTCTTTTGGTGATGATGTTCAAAAAAATAACAGCTATACATATTTTTCTAAATGACACAATTCTTGGTCACGCCTGGACTTTTTTCTAATTTCAGAAGGGTTAATAGAATGGAAAATAAATTATTTAGCTGAACCTAGGTTCTTCTCGGACCATTCGAAGATTACCTTTGCACAACATTTACCAAATATAACTAGAGGTTCCAATTGGTCTCCAAATAATAATCTATTGTATAATCAGGAAGTCAGTAAAGAAATTCTTAAAGCCCTAACAGAATTTGATAAGGGCCCATATAACACAGACATACCATATGATATATAGTGGGCTGCATGCAAGGCGGTGATCAGAGGAGTACTTATCCAGAAAGCCACTTATCTTAAAAAAGCGAAGAAAGAGAAGGAAGATCAACTCTTGTCCAAAATTAGGGAATTAGACAGGAATTATTAAATGAATCAAACTTCAGCTTTAGAATCTCAAATTCTAGGAAAACAGAGAATTATTTGATCTGCACCAATTCAATTATTCTTTACAGTTTAAAGCTAAGTACTCTGAATGGGTACAATCTCCTTCTAAAGCTTTAGCTAGACTAATTGAAAATAAACAGGAGGCCTCTAGGATAACCCTTATATACCATCAAGATAAAACATACAAAACAGATTTACAAATTATACAGCTCTTTCATCAAATCTACTTGGACATCTATGCTAGGAATTGTATACAAACCCCAAACCCCAATCTCGGAGACAGAAGAATATCTTGGCAATCTTACATTCCCAAGATTAACTGAAGACCAAAGAACGATCTTATCTGCCCCAGTGAATTAGCAGGAAATAATAGATGTCATTGGTAATCTTAAACTAGGAAAGGCTTCAGGCCCAGATGGCTATACTCCCGATTTTTACAAAACTTTTAACATAATCTGTCTCCCATTCTGCTCAAGCTGTATAACTGTATTTCCCTCAATGGCATTTCGGATCTTTACATAAATAATTCAAAGACCATATTTATCCCTAAAAACAACTTAGAGAAATCGAACCTGAATAACTATAGACCAATCTCATTGATGAACGTTGACATTAAAATCTTATCATCTCTTTTGGCGGACAGAATGAAAAAAGTGATGCCCTCCTTAGTCTCCCAGGAACAATCTGGATTTATGTGCAACAGACACACTTGGGATAACACTTTGACCCTAGAAACTATGATTAACCTTGTCAAAAATGACAAAAATCCGAGATATGCAATGATATTAGATGCATGTAAGGCATTTGATAGGGTTAACTGGAGCTTTCTGTTTGCAGCACTATCCCATTTTGCTATCCCTACAGATTTCATTGATACAATTAAAATATTGTAAAATAGTTCATATACACACTTATATATAAATAGGAATTACTCTAAACCAATAAAAATGTCCAACGGAACTAGACAAGGTTGTCCACTCTCTCCCTTTCTTTTCAACTTATATTTAGAGCCCATTTTCCTGTTTATTGTGCAAAAGACATACCATTCAATACCCAAAGTGCTACACACCAATTTAATTCTGGCTGCCTTTGCAGACAATCTGAATATATATTTTTAGCATCCCAATACAGATATCAAGAAACTGGTCACAGCCTTGAATACTTTCCTCTGACTATAAAATCAACCAAAATAAATCTTATATTTTCCCTATAAACCCTGCTAGTTACAGAGAAAATTACTTCCCAGACTCCCCTTTCAACATGGTATATTCTTTTAAACATCTAGGAATTTGTTACGACCACTCTTATCCTTCCATCATGCACTGCAATTTTCTGAAATTATGGTCAGGGATCTCACAGGATATGGCTAGCTGGCAACAGATGAAACTACCTATGTTGTCAAAAACAGCTATTATTAAAATGAATTTCTTCCCGAAGCTCTTATACTATTTTAATGCAACCTTCTCTTCCTTTCCAACTAACTTCTTCACTAAGATACATAAAGCATTTACGAAATTCATTTGGTACCCAAAAGCGGTAAGAGTCTCATATCAAAACCTTATACTTCTGAAAGATAGACGGGGCTTAGGTCTGCCAGACCTACAACTCTATTATAAGATTCTATGTGTTAACAGAGTCATCTCAGTTGCAAATTACTATTCTGACAGTGAGTTGTGGACACCCTCTTAGGTTAAGATATGGCATAATCATGTATCTAGTAACTAATTTAACTCTAAAGTGCTTCCCTTCTTGGAGACAGCAACCCTTAGGAAAATAAACATAAACTATATACCGAAGTATAAGGTTAAAACTTTTCAAGAGATTTTTCAATCACTTAAGCTCAACAAAGCTTTTAGTCTATTCCAACCCATCCACCTGAATCCTAATTTAAAACTGAACAATAACATGATCAGTCTTGCTGAATACCCTCTAATAAGACACTGCACGCTCAGGGGCATTTATAAATTCAGGGATAATTCACTTTTGGAATTGTGGGAGTTACTACATCTAACTAAAAAGTACACTATAATACTTCGCCAGATAAGAGAAATAACCACATTTCTACTTAAGGGTAGCAAGATTGATAAAACTGAAGCTAATCAGGTATCAGAGCTACTGAAAGCTTTCTCTAGTAAGAAAAGAATGTTGGCCTTGTCCTACAAATACATATATAGAATCAAATACCAAAAGAGACTCAACTACTCAAAGTTCTGGGATCAACAAGGACCTGATCTTTCGGAAGACCAAAAACTAACTGCTATTAAATCCACCCTTCAAATGTCCCCTTTTGAAAATCTTGTATACACACAATTTATGATTAATAAGAATTTATGTTTTACTCCTTTTATCTTAAATACATTTAATGCTAAAGTCTCCCCTGCATGTCCCTGCTGCTCCTACCCCCAGGCAGACATTCTCCATATATTGTGGTTCTGCAGATACTTACACAGCATCTGGTACTCTCTCAAAGTGCGATTAGACAAAATGGGTTACCACAAATCAACCCTTTCTTGGAAAATGGCGATACTCCATTTACTGACCTTAAACTCTCAGATGTGAGATTGCATGTCTTAATCACACTTTGCTTATTAGTTAAACTTTACATAATGAAAAACTGGATTGATCACACTAAGATGTCTTGGAAAGGCTTCAGAATCATGGCAATTAAATATATAACTTCACAAAAACTTATAATAAGAAGTGTTAAAAATTTCCAGAAAGTCTGAAATGCCCTCTGCATGCTTAGCTTATTTTATCCCTTTTTATCAATGACTTCAAGTGGCAATATTGTACATCTTATATATAGTTAGTAGCTTTAAGTTTTATTTCTACTTTGTTGTTTTTTGTTTTAGATGCTCTCTTGCTTATTACAGTTCATTTCAAACCTGCAAATGTATGTGGTTTGTCTATGCTGCAGAAAATAATAAAAATTCTTTTGGGAAAAAAAAAATAACATTGTGAAGACATGGAGAACATATTTGGATTTAAGGTTTTTATGCTGTTTACTTGTATGGGTCTCAATGCATTGTTAGTTTACTCTCTTCCTGGCACTACTGGGGTGTGGCTAGGCACAGGATTTTAGCAGGAAGAGTTAAATGCAACATGTCACTCTTTTTGAGTTTGTGCGATAAAAAATGGAGCATATGGTGTGATGAAACACTGATTTGTCATCTCATTATATATTTTTGTCAGGAGTGTCAATGTGGATAATTGATTCATGGAAAGTCAAAGGTATACAAATGAAAAAGAAACAAAGTTTACTTTTTCACCTAGCATTCAGATCAGAGGCTAAAATAATATTAGTTTAGAAGACTCATATGATGTTGGGTCAGTGGATTCAAGAAATGGGAAAAAGACGGATTAAAACAGTAATCAAATCTGGTAGTAGGTCCAATTGTACAGGTATAGCAATCATTATCAAAAAAAACTTTTAAAGATAATATTCTACAACATAACTCAGATGAGGAGGGGAGATGGTGTTATAAAGTTATTAAGAATATATTTTTGATAAACCCATATTGTGGTTAAATTTATATGCACCTTGTACCAAACAAAATGAGTTTATAATGTCAATTTAAAAAAAATATTAAGCCTCTTTCCTAATTGTTATTTTATTATTGGGGGTGATTAGAATGCACTTAATAACCCTATGACTGGCAGGATAAGTAGGAAAAAAATATATAATGTTTATAATGTTTATGCTTCAATGGCAATCTCAGATCTAAAAACAGATTTTAACTTATTTGACACTTTTAATTTTCAAAAGAGAAGTACATTATCAGAGAAACTTACTTTTGACTCCCATTGCTATAAAACTTGGGCTAGGTTGGACTTTTTCTTGATTTCAGAAATATTCTTAAGATCTAGCCTTGACTTTCATATAGGACCAAGTTTTTTTCTCTGATCACACTAGAATTACACTCACTGTAAACTGGACCAATATAACCAATATCAAAAAAGGTGGATACAGTTGGACCCTAAACCCTACTTTTCTTCAAAAAGAAGATATTGTTGAGGAAATGAATGAGGCTTTAGATGAGTTTATGAGTAACCGTCCTATCTATCAAATTCATTTTGACATACAATGGGCTGCCATTAAAAACCTGGATCAGGGAGATACTTTACTAAAAAGGCATCATACTACAAAAGAATCTATAGTTCAAAAGAAAAGGCATTAAAAGAGGAAATCTGTAAACTTGAGGAGGAACTTTACCTAAATTCTGTAAATTACAACTCAAACACAGCAAAAAAATAAATGACCTCCAAAAACAACTTTATTTATTATATACGAAGCAAGTAGCATTTAATGAGATGAAAATGTTAGGTAGATATTCTGAATGGACAAACGTTCCATCAAAGCTCCTAGCGAGAATGATAAATATTAATAAAGCTTTTACTTTAATAACTGAAATAATAAAGCAAGAAAAAGCTTATAGTTTAAATGCTGAAATTATTCAAATATTTGAACAAATATATTCTCAAACATATGGTAAGCAGAATTTGCTATTTACATTACAAGTAAAAGTCCAATTTTTAATTCAGTTAGATTTTCCAAAACTTAGCCAAAGTCAGCTGGATCACCTTATACAGCTGTTTACCAAACAAGAAATCTTACACATAATAAATAATCTCAAAGTGGATAAATCCCCAGACCCGATGGTTATACAGTAGACTTTTACAAAACCTTTAGTCAAAAAATGTCAAAACATTTGTTGCAACTGCTCAATTATATAATAGAAAATGGTATTGCAGACTTGTATCTTAATAATTCTAAAACAATCCTTATTCCCAAAGTTAATTCTGACACCAAAATCCAGTAAATTGCAGACTAAGTTCCCTTATTAGCATAGATATTAAAATATTTGCCTCACTATTGGTTAACAGATTGAAACCTCTACTAAAAAATATAATTTCACCTAACCAATCTGTCTTTCTTCAGAGCAGACAAACTTGTGACCAAACAATAACTTTCGATACACTGATTTTATTTTCTAAAGAATATAACAACTTGATTTGTACACTCACTCTTGATGATATCAAAGCCTTCAATAGGCTTCATTTAAACTCTCTCTTTTCAGTTATGCCATGCTTTGGCTTACCTCAAGCTTTTATTAATTTAATAAAAATGTTCTGTGCAAATGTCCACAGAACCTTGCATATAACTAAGATGACTTCCTCTACAATAAAATTACTAATGGAACAAGATAAGGGTGCCCACCATCCCCATACTTATTTAATATATATATATGGAGCTATTCTTCCTTCTTATAATGCAAAAAATGTTTCACTATATTCCTATAATAAACAATACAAGGCTTGCATTAACAGCCTTTGCTGATGACATAAATCTGTATTTCACCCTACCCAATACTGATTTACCAAAAATTCTGCATTCCATTGAAACATTCTCAACATTTTCTAATTATAAACTAAATCTGAATAAATCCTCTATTTTTCCTTTCAATCCAAATTATAATTTAATCAGCTACCTTCCAGAGACTAAGATTAAAGTGATTAATTGAAATATCTGGGTATATCTTTGTATCATGATTCAAGTAAGTTCTAGAAAAACAGTTTAATGACATTTGGGCAATGATTGAACAATATATTCTTATATGGAATAAATTAAAATTCCCTTTGTTGTTAAAAGGGGCTAGTATCAAAATGAATATACTACCAAGATTATTATTTCACTTCAACGTATCCAATATAATAATACCTAATATTTTTTTTCAAAACTATATATACAATTTTATCTAAATTTTTATGGAAGCCCAAATAATTTTGTATTAGTTGTGCTGCCCCACCACTGGCCCAGTAATCTAGGAGCCTCAACCCTCACCACTAGCACCAGTGGGGGACGTATATTAGGTGGATGATAAGTACACACACGTAAAGTGAAGTGCAGTTTCCCTTAAGAGCACACAGAGACCACAGTCAGTCTGGGACTGGTTTCTCCCTCTTTCTTCAGATTCCCAATAATACTCCCCACTGGCACAGCTGTAGAGCTGAGATCTCAGCTAAGTGGCCAAGCCAAGACCTCCAGCACCCTCTCTGTCCATCCAGTGCTTCATGTCCCTATCCAAGTAGCTGACACACACACTCTTTGAGATTTGATTTATACACAAACACACACACACACCTGGGGAAGGCTGGCACAGGTTTACTAACTATGCCTCCTTTTCCCAGACTATACAGTAGTTATTATTGCCACCAGCCACATCCCTATCAGCTACTTTAAGGCCCATAACAAAGGGTGTCCAATCTTACTGTGTAATGTTACTATCAATACAAATGATAGTTTGACCAAGAGCAAGGCTATTAGGAGTGGCCTACACAGTGCCACCAAATAAATAAGCAAGTACTCTCAGAACTTAAAAATGCATCTCATAAATATCAGCCACAATGAAATATTTAAATATATTTAATAATAAATAATAAAATAACAAGAAAATGCTCAGTATATAATCACAGTTACATCAGAGTTTGAAATCACAGGAAATATTTAAAACAACATTTCAGGACAGTCTCAAATAAATAAAGAAAACATCTAATCTATACTTCACTATATTCCTGACTGTATCTACGATAAATTACTGTACCCTAGTTAACTTACTTACAGAGCAACAAGGCAGATGTGGTGAGTAGATCTTGTCAAGTCAAAGACAAAATACAGAATGCCTAGTCTCTCTCTATCAGAGAGTTCATAAATTAATTTCTCAAATATTATTGATGGGATAGCTTGCAGAATGCCATCACTTCTTATCATCTGACTCTATCCCAGGTGAATAACCTGCACTGATGCAGCTGGTACCATTCAGCATCTGCCTTTGAAAATATATAGACCTCAGATATTTTGGCAAATAGTGAAAGTTGTAAAATAATTTACATTCCTCCACATTTAAAGACAATACAAAAAACTTCTAGTTCTAGACATTATGTCTCTTTTTGCACTGGAACTGAAAGATAACATCTCTTTTTATGGCCCAACCATAAAATAATTCAATCTCAACTATTTTTCTGAAGTTAACTTCTTGTGCTGCAGTTTCCATTGTTAAAATATATACATCTAAACAGTTACAATAGTATATATACATTTCTGCTCAGTACTTTACAAAATATCTCTTCAGCACACGTCTGTACAATATGACATGCAGTTCTAATACATCTGTAACACAAGCATCTTACATGAAGCATGTTGACATTCACAAATGGCGCATAGCCATTTACAAAATTCCAGACAGCTGTGCTGGCAGTATCTCTTTTTGTTACACTTCTATATAAATCATGTTAATATTCACAAATGACACATAATTATTTACAAAATTCCAGATAGCTAGGTAGGCAGTATTTCCATTTGTCACATTAGTTATCAAAACCTGATTTATCCAAAAAAGATTGGTGGTTTGAGCCTCCCGGGCTTTAAGCTCTATTATGATATAATAAGCAGTTTCTGTTTATTGCCCAATCAAGACTGAATGGAGTCCTACCTGGGTCAAAGTTTGGTATAGTTAAATAATTAATTGTAAATACAATCCTAAAGCTTTACCTTTTCTCAATAATGAGAATATTGGAAGAATCAAAATAAATAAATATTTAAAGAATAAGATAATTATTTTATAAAAAAAATAATTGACTCTCTATACCTAACAAGTCCATTTAAAATCTCACAACCAATTTATCCCAATCCAAACTTTAAACTAAATTACTCAATGCTAAACTTAAATAACTACCCTGGATTAAAGAAAGGATGATATTAGACATTTATCACTATAAAAAAGTTTCAATAAATGATTTAAGAAATGCCCTGAACCTTCTTAAAAGCTATTTATTTGTATTGAGACAAATAAAAGAAATTACCTTAACCCTCTTATAGGACCCAGTGGTTAATAACAACAACATAAACTTTTGCAGGGTGTTGTGGAATATGTTCACTCTGAATAAATGCTAGCAACTATGTATAAATTAATTATAGCTATTAAATATCAGGATAATATTTTATATTCAAACTATTAGACCAGATTAAAACCAGCAATTCAAAATAATCAGAAAATCCAGCTGATTCAACTGAAACTACTCCATTTAAAAAAACTTATATATACTCAGTTAATGATAATAAATAATGCATATTTAACTCCTGATAAACTCAACAAATACTGCTCCGTATCCTCACCAAACTATTCACAATGTAAAGTTCAAAGATCTGATATTCTTCATACCTTTTGGAGCTATAAATGTTTGTATTAATATTGGTGTGAATTAAAAGTTAGGCTAGAAAAACCGGGATATGGGAAGACCACTGTGTCCTTGGAATTTGCAATTTTATATATCCCTGCCTTTGGATTAATGAAGCAAAAAATATTTGTTTTAATTACCCCTTTTTTACTGATGGAATTACACATTTCACAGAACTGGCTGGACAGATCAAAGACGTCATGGGATAGTTTTAAACATGTGGCAATTAAGTACATAAAAACTCATAAGTTAATAATAAATAACCAAAGCAAGTGCTCCTATTATGCATAATTTTGGAAAATACTTCTTGACCACATACTTCAATAAACTCAGTTATCTACAAATAACGTAAGTTAAAATTAACAAAGAAAAGAAATGGTACCAAAGATCATAGTTTTAAGTTATGTTTCATAACGGTGTGTATTATTGCTATTGTATTAATTAAAACTGTGTAAAGGCATTTACTATTTGTACATAGTTCTTATGTTATCTTTTTAATGTGTTAAAGAGGTAATCTGTACAAATACATACTTATCACATGTTGACAATGTCTTTGATTGTGATATTAAAGTTTAACATATTCAAAGTCTAATAAAGATATTGGGAAAGAAATTCAATGGACCATATTGCTACTAGCTCAAATAGGGACCAAACATTCTTGACTTGGTGGTTCCAAAGGTAGTGTCATCATGCACAACTCCAATATTAACTCACTCTGTGATTAAGTCAGACCAAAAGGTAGTAACCTTCTTCGTCAAACTATCTAAACCCCCTGAAACCGATATATCCAAAGTCAGAGTTCAAGTGCACAAATCTCCACAAATTCTATGATAAAGTCTCAAAATCCAGTTATAACAACATCACTCCAGACACTGCCTCAACAGATAGATTTGTAAAGAAGTTTTATGCCCACATAAATAAATATATAGAATTGACAGTTCCAGCTAGATCCAAATATAATTGAAAATTTAAAAGCAAAACATCTTGGTGGTCCACTGGTAAAATGTGACATGTCAATGGTGAGTGATGATGTAATAACTTAACACACTGTTTGCTTGCTGGAAAAGCTTTTATTTATCATTTCAGATAAAAGACATACATGTTTAATAATTATTTATGCCAGCATTTACAACACCTCTGGATTACTCTGCAATGAGAGCTGCACATGGCCCCTTGTGCAATTGAGTACACTCTGTATTCTATTCCTATTACTTTCCTGTTTATGCTGCTGAATCATTGCCCCATGTTACTAATAATACAATTTGAGGCATACTAACAGCAGATGTATGTGCAGAAACTGCAGAATGATGCCAACCTTTGCTGAAAACTGAGGCTGTTGGTCATGAAAGCTTGTTAGGGTAAAGTTTGAGAACTTGCCATCCACTGACTGAGTTAATGATCTACGAGGATTCCAAAATGCATGCGTGAATGCAAACATCTTAATGTCATCCTTATGGGAATACACTGAGGTCAGTGGAACAGATGGGGATGACAGCCTATCAGTGAATAAGTGTATAATGCTGTGTGTACTATAAAGTGATTGTTTGCCCCATGAGTACTGGATTTGCAGATTCTAAAATTCATCCAATGCATTTCCAAAGTAGTTGAAATTAAATGCATGGTGCACTGTTCACCTGACAGATGAGGTTTTTGTGGTGAACTATTGGTTGGGATCATGGCGTAGTGCTGAGGGCTAAATGAAGTGGGGTGGGCAGAGTAGTGATGTGATGTAGTAAGGGCACAGGTGAGTCCATTCTCTATAAATGAGTCTGACTACCAGTATCTGCATAGCAGATCAACATCAGCTTCAAGGTGTGACATCATTGTCTATGAGTCTGCTAGTCACATAATAATCCATATTCTTACCCTCTTCTTTCCAAAGGCTGATGTAATACACGAGCTACAGGCATTTTGTCCACTATGCATGGAATCGACTGAGTCATGAGAAATGATAAATCCTGCCTTCATTTGTTATTTCAGCTATCCAAGACCACTTCCATTCAACGTCATACACTGGGTTCAGTGATGCCAGAGGTGTGTTCTACTTAGACAGACTATTTTATCAGTATTGAAAAGAGTACCTGTTTAATTTGCAAGCTACACCATCGGTTGTACAGTTTTGTGAGAAATGGAGTATCTCTCTGCCTTATAACAAGAAATCACTAACTCATTTACTTACTGGGAAAAGTATGGAAATGAAGGTTTATTTGCCAGTATGAAATGCTACTATGTTGTTTTCCTTACTAATTTCTCATTCAGAGTAAATGGCCACACTGTGCTCTCTCACAGTATGATGCAGTCATGCAGTCAAGACACACATATTCCAAAAATACTACCTTCTCCTCCCTTTCAGTCTGACTTTGTTTCCAATATGGCTGGATGCATTGCCCAGTTGATAATAAAACAGTAGAAGGCTACATTACACAAGTGATAATAAAACAGATCTAGCAATTATGTTGTACGATTCTAGCATCACTTTCCTTAGTTTCAATGTGATATTCAGTGGAACACAGTCAGATATTACAGTTTTATTTGCATTTCTGGTCCTGTACATTATTTCAGCAAAATGATTCCTCAGTATGGATCGTTGTGTAACATATTTGTATTTACTGTTTGTTGTAGGTGTAGCACAACAGTCAGTCCTTCACTTCTTGAGGGATATCTCTGAGTCAGTACAAGGACCCTGAAGGATTTATCACATCAAGATGTGTTACATACCACTCCCTTGCATCCAGGCTCAAACAAGGCACAACAAAATGTTATAGTAAAAGGATTACTGCAGACCTGCATACTGCAGCTTTTCTTCTTAATGTCCATTTCAATATTCACTTGCACACCTCTCTGTTTGTGCCGCAATGTCTGTGTTTTCTTTGAGTGGCGACCTATCATTGTATGCCTGTTATCTGTCTGCATCTTGATCGAAATTCCTGTAATGACATGAACAGCACATATTATGGCATCAGAGACAATAACACAGTTGTGTAAATGTCACGTGGGGTAATCATAACTGAAGAACTGAAACCAGACTGACTCACAACTTTCAGTGCCTTTGTACAGGAAGAGACATTGTTGATAAGTGTTACAGTGACTTTTCATGCACAGATTTTCTGTGGACATGTCACTTTCTCCAGAGGACTGAAGCAGTACGTTATGTGCTACATAGTTTTCACTGATGACAGAGTCTTGTCTGATGGTGGAAAAGTCATTATCATGGATTGTCTTCATTTTTTCTGGAGCTGATGTGATGATCCCTGTTGAAGTATCTGTATGAACTATGAAAAGACTGTGCTTACATTATTCACAATTAGTGGTATGTGCATCACTTGACTAAAGGTGGTGGTGTACATTCTACCTGAAGTTGTTGTCTCTTTTGCAGAGTGGATGAACTTCGTGGAGCAGTTTTCGGTTTGAAGGAAAAAATTGTGGGACAGGCACCATGCTTCAGATGAAGCTGCCATGGGCTAAACTCTGAAAATGTCACATAAGTATAGGATTGGCAAACTGATCTTCTTCAAAATGGTTAGCACATATCCTTGTGCAATCACACTGTTGTGGTTGCACTAGCACTGACTGAGAGGCACTCATGCTAATCTCCAATTACTAGCTAGTTAGGCAAATGTAGACTTTATGAGGTTTGGTCCCACTGACAGAAACAGAAACCTGTTGTGTAACCATTGGTGTTGTTATCATATTACACACAATGATGAGGAATCCAGGTTTGGTAACAGTCATAAATTTTAAATTGCATCAGGGAACCAACCTTTGCAATTTTATATGGGAATTATGTTGGTTCTTGTGTAAACTTCCTGTAAACGGAATATAATAGGTATAAAAAATAATGCAGGAACATCAGGACATTAAATGAGATTTATGTTGGTGATTGTGTAAATGTCTTGTGAAATAAATATATCTATAAATGTAATTTAATGTCACACTTTTGTGTCTTTGATATTTTGCTTTTCTGGGGACTTTCACTGCTGCAAGGTCATTATTGCTGTGGATGAGGGCATAAGAGTGCATAATGCCTACCTCGGCCTGACCCAGGTGTTCAACACAATACCTCACTCAGGCATTGGACATAAATGTACCAGATCAGGCATAAACTCATATCTGAGTTGATGGCTAGCCAGATCACTCAATGGCAGGATGTGGTCCTCACAAACATGCCAGAACTCTATACCCCTCTAACATGAGAAACACCAGATCTACAGACCTAAACCACACCAGTGATAAACATAAGAAGTGCTGGAGTGACAGGTATGTGTCTCAGAGGCTCCACTTTGTTCTGGAAAAGGCTTCCCATTCATGTAATTTAAAACTGGAATGCAGATTTTTACATTGAGGGTTGGAGAGCTGCACCATGACTTGAATTCTGACAGGCAGACACCCATCTTAACGCAAACTGCAGTTCAGTAGCCATAGTTTTGAATTCAGGTTCATTGTATTACTAGGATTTCAGTTCAAGAAACCATTGAGGAGCCTAACTCTCTCTAGTTATGTGACTTACTCAGGGTCACACAGTAGGCACATGAAGAATGAGGGTAAACAAACCCTGGTCTGCAAAAGGCAGCTAATAGCCATAATCCTCGGTGCTAGCTGCCATACATAGAAAGCATTATTTGAGCCTGCAGACTTCCGACATACATATCTGTTGTATGGAGTCCAGTGCATAAAGTACAGTTGTGTGCACTTACCATAAATGTAGATGTTCATGTGTATTCACTGTTGCAGTCATCACCTTTGGGGTTATCCCTGTTGTGGTAGCCCTCGGCCGGCCTGAATACCAGAGTCAATGTTTTTCTGCGTCGGCTGCTGTCGCTTGCTGCCTGACATCAGGTCGTCAGTGCTATAAAGGAAGGAAGCCGATGCCATTACACCAGTTTTTCTTGCCCTAATCAGTCAGAGGCCCAAGTAAATATGGCATAGTGGTCCTGGTGGCCAAAAGCCACCGTTAGAAACGTATGTCTCCCTAAATTATGTTAAATTGTGTTAAATTATGTTAAACTATGTTAAATTGTTAATCGCTATGTAATCCAATGTAACTACTGTCTATTTTAACTGTGGAGCTTTTCTCCCCGGGCCTCCACTGAAAATGGACCTACGTCCAGTCGGACACTCCTGGTCAACAAATGTAAATAAATAATAAATAAATAAATAAGAAAGAAGACATAAGGGGGAAGGAGGATAGGAAACTAGGACTGCAACAGTGAATTCACTCGAACATCTACATTTATGGTAAGTGTACACAACTGCACTATGTCCTTCATGTTTCACTGTTGCAGTCATCACCTGTGGGAGGATTCCGAAAGGCTGAGGAGATAGTTAGTAGGATTAGTAAGAGACCTAGGAATGGGTCAGCATTCCATGCAGAACTGCAGAGGCAAACCCTGCCCTAGCCTTAGAAAATAAAGGTAGGTGGTAATGCTTGGTAAAGGCATGGACAGAAGTCCAGGTGGCAGCTTCCAGGATGTCCCTGGTGGGAACTCCTCTGAGGAATGCTGTTAAGTGGAGGCTGCCCTAGTGGAATGGGTTTGAATAGACTTAGGGGGGGTTTCCCATGCAATCTGTAGCAGAAATGGATACAGTGTGATATCCATTTGGAAATGGTTTGTTTGGAAATGGGCTTCCCCTCTGCCCCTGGGGCAAAGCTGACAAGTAGTTGGTCTGTTTTCCTGAAGGGTTTAGTACAGTCCAGATAGTATCTGAGCTGTCTGTGCATGTCTAGTGAGGGCAAAATTATTTCCTCCTTGTTTTGAGGGTTAGGAAAGAAGGTGGGTAGATGTATGGCCTGGTTGAGAGTTACGTTAAATACCACCTTGGGCATAAAGGACGGATTAGTCCTCAGGGAGACTTTGTCTGCATGGAAGATGATGAAGGGCTCAGTGGCCATCAGTGCCTGAAGTTCTGAAACCATTCTAGCTGAGGTGATAGCTAGGAGAAAAGCAGTCTTCCAGGAGAGTTATCTTAGTTCTGCTGAAGCAGCATGTTTGAAGGGTGGTAAAGTTAGTTTTTCCAAAACATAATTCAGGTCCCAGGCTGGAGTGGGTGGCCATCTAGGAGGTCTGATATTAGAAGCCCCTCTGAGTAATTGTTTAATCAAAGGATGGGAAAACAGGGGCTGTTCTGTATCAAAATGAGCTGAAATAGCTGAGGCGTGGATTTTACTAGAGGAGAAGGACAGGCCACTATTAAGTAGCTCCACTAGGTAGCCCAGGATAAGAGGGATGGAAGATTGTGAGGTACTGCCCCCTCTGGACTGGCTGCAGAGCAGAATCTTTTCCATTTTCCTACATAAGATTTTCTGGTGCTGGGCCTTCTGGCCTCTGTGATAATGTCTGGGACCTGTTTGCTTAACAGGGGCCCCTTGTTTACCTTTAGAGTATTAGCCATGCTGATAGTTTGAGAGTCTGCAAGTCTGGGTGCAGCATCCCCCCCCCCCACCTGAGTTAAGAGGTCTGAGATCAGGGGAAGCTGCCTGGGAGGCTGTAAGGTCAGGCTGAGCAGTAAGGGGTACCAATGTTGTCTAGGCCAATCTGCAGCAATGAGAATGGCCTTTGGTCTCTCCTCCCTTAATTTGATCAGTACCGTGGGAATAAGAGGCAGAGGAGGGAAGAGAGTGTTCCAGGGGAAGGTCAAGGCATCCACCTTCCACGTGAGGTGGTGATACTGCCTGGTACAGAATTTTTTCAGCTGATGGTTGAGATGCAAAACAAAGAGATCCACCTCCCGAGTCCCCCACGCCTTAGTGATTTGAAAAAAGATTTTTCTGTGGAGCTGCCATTCATGGAGGTCCAGTAAGTTTCTGCTTAAATGGTCTGCCAGGGTGTTGTTGATCCCTGGTAGGTATTGGGCTATGAGGTGTAGTCCCATGGACGAGGCTGTCAGCCAGAGATTCATGGGTAGCCTGCACAGAAGGTAATACTGGGTCCCTCCTTGTTTGCTGATGTACCACATTCCTGTGGTGTTGTCTGTTTTGATAAGGAGACCCCCGGCTTATGATGGGGTTTGAAGAATGTCAGAGCCTTTTGTACTGCCATCACTTCCTTCTGGTTGATGGGTAAGGGAAGGTGCTGGGCATCCCAAAAACCTTGGGTGCACCTGCCTTCTAGGTGAGCACCCCAAGCTATGTCTGAGACATTGGTGGTAATGGTCTGCCCACCTGGGTGGAAGATGCAGGAAAGACCCTTGTTCTGGGCACAGGCCCCTGCCCACCAGAGAAACTCGGCAGTTATACAGGGGATCAGAGGTAGAGAGGTCTCTAGAGGTTGAGAGTGCTGACACCAAAGGCTCTTCAGATACCACTGAAGTTTTCTCATGTGTAGCCTGGTCAGAAAAATTAGAAGGATGCAAGATGCCATGTACTCCAAAGCTTGAAGGAACTTTCTCGCAGTGAGGTTACTGCTGGAAGCCAGCTGGGTAAAATAGAGAGGCAGGAAGCTCTGCATTTCTGGGGATAAGAAGGCCATTTGGGATGCTGTGTCCAGCAGTGCTCCCAAGAAAATGATCTTCCTGGAGGGTGATGGCCTTGATTTCTTTTCATTGATGGTGTACCCTAAGGAGGTTAGGAGGGTTTTGACAAAGAGGAGGTCCTCAAGGAGATTTTCTTTGTAATCTGCCTGAATGAGGCAGTCATCCAGATAAGGGTAAATTTGTATATTTTTCTGTCTGCAAAAGGCTATGGCCAGGGCTAAGCATTTGGTGAATACTCTGGGTGCAGTAGATAAGTCAAAGGGTAGCGCAGAGAACTGAAAATGTTGTGAGCCTGATCTGAAGCAAAGGAGTTTCCTGCAGGATACCCTTATGGGGATGTGGCGGTATGCATCTTTTAGATCTAGGGTAACTAACCAGGCATTTTTTGTCAGCATAGGCAGCAGCTGCTGAAAAGTTAGCATTTTGAATTTGGGGACCACCAGGAAGGTGTTCAGAATGGATAGATCCAGGATGGGGCACCAAGTGCCCTCTTTTCTGGGAACAAGGAATAGTCTGGAATAAAAGACTTTGCCTGTTTGATCTGAGGGCACGGGTTCTACTGCCCCTTGGGATATGAGAGTATGGACGTGTTTCAATGCCTCTGCCCACTGATTTGGAGGTAAGTCTGGGTACCCTCTTGGAATTGGGAGTTCATTGAAGGAGAATTTGCATCCCTGAAAAATTATCTTTAAGACACATTGGTCCTTTGTTACAGAAAGCCAATTTTCTTTGCAGAGGGAGAGCCTTTCCCCTAGCTTTTGGTGAGTGAAAAGAGGGCAGAGTGGGGAGAGGGAGACATTGGGAGTTTTTGCCATAGAGAGATGGCTTAGAACCCCCTGCCTTTGGAGTGGAAGTGGTCCACTGTTTGGTTCTCTGCTGTCCCTGGGATAGGAGTCTGGATGCAAGAAATAACAAATGTTTTGAGGGAAAATTCCTACCGGACCTAGGTGAAGGAAATCTTTTACTGTCTGCATAGATTTTGCTTTGTCTTCCATCTTTTTTAAGCACCTCTTCTGCTTTTACTCCAAACAAGCGGTCCTTATCCAAGGGTGCATCAAATAAACTAGATTTGACATGATCAGGGAGAGGTTGTTCCTTCAACCATGCATGTCTCCTAATGACCGATCCTAACACTGCTGCCCTGCTTGAGGCTGTTAGGGCATCATATCCATATAGTGTAATGAGTGTTTAGCCATTTGACAAGTAGAGTGCAATAAATCTGCTAACTCTTTTGAATTGGCACAGCCGGGAAAGGTTGAAATATTTTGTTTTAATAGTTCCAAAGTGTGCTGTTGATATTTTAACATGTGGAATTGACAACTGAGTGCTCTGATAGCTAAGGTTGCAGAGGTGTATACTTTTTTACCCCATCTGTCCAGAGCTCTGGAGTCCTTGTCAGAAGGAATAGGATTCTTTGCAGAACTAGCCTTAGCTCCCAGTGTAATGACCTCCAGGTCTGCAGCAGGATTTCTGTACAGGTATTTTAGAAGAATCCAGTACTCTGTAATGCCTGTCAGGTTTTCTGGGAGCAGGTGTAGGTCATCAGAAGTTTAGCTGGATTCATGGAAGACATCATCAACCACCTCTAAGATTAGAGGGGTGGCCAAGGGTCTGTCCTGAGGCAGGTCTAGAAACTCTCTTAGTCTTTTCTTAGACTGAGGGAATTTCTGGGATTCCCAGTGGAAATGTTCCCTGAGGGTGTAAAGGGTTTCCCCAAAGGAAAGATTTTCTGGTGGGGAGGCAGAAGGAATGGGGTCCTCTGCATCTGAATCCTCATAAGCAGTCAGAGGTTGTTGTTCCTCTTGAAAATCTGAATAATCAGACTCCTCAGAATCCTGTTCTGTCAGTATTTCAGGAGAAAGGTCTCTTTTCCTTTTAGAAGGTGTGGCGTGACTACCCTTGATAAGGGTGATAAGCTCCTCTGCCATTTTAAGCATTTGAGCTTGGGGTGGTGGAGCAGGAGTAAAATGGTGGCTAGAGGTAGTTTTCCTAGGCGTGACCTTGCCTCTAGGCCTAAGAGTATCCATTGGTCTGACAGAAATGGCAGTCAGAGGAAAATACATCGTTTTTTGTCTAGATTCGGTAGTGCAAAAAACCTCCTCCAAAGCCAGTGCCTGCGTCGCGGCTCCAGACCCAACCAAGGCAGAGACATCCAAAGGCTCGGAAGATGAAGAAGATTTCTGTGACATACTGGACTCCAAAAGGGTCTCAGTAGAGGTCTGCAAAGGTATCGAATAGAGCATCAAGGGTTGTGAAGGCGCCTCACTGAATTCCGGAGAACTGACGACCTGCTTAGCGGTAGAGTCATCGGAAGGCTTAGCCTTGTGTGGTCTGTCTCTATCTTTATCCTTACATTTTTTTGGAATGTCTACAGATTATTGGCTGACTGACGCCACTTCAGAATGCGAAGACAGAAGACAAAAATACCTGGCTACAATATAAGATCTACGATGAATGGTTCTCGTGTTAAAGAGGGCACAGAACCAGCAATGAGGGATGTTGTGGTCTGGGCCTAAACAAGTGACGCAGTATAAATGGAAGCCTTGGTGTGGTATTTGCTTTCTACAGGCGAGACAATTGTTAACTTTTTTGGACATCGGTTAGTGCAAGAAAAAAGGATCCCCAACAGGGTACTTAGCTGTAGACGTTTTCAGCTGTAATTGAAACTCTGGTAGCGACCGACCAGCACACTTATAACTGCTTCTACTATGGGCTCCATGGCAAGAATGACTGATGTAATGGTGTTGGCTGCCTTCCTTTATAGCACTGATGATCTGACATCAGGCAGCACATGACAGCAGCCGACGCAGAAAAACATTGACTCTGGTATTCGGGCTGGCCAAGGGCCACCATAGCAGGGATAACCCCACAGGTGATGACTGCAACAGTGAAGCACGAAGAACATCTGCTATACCATGGTGGCATTAAATAACCCTATCTACTCCCTATCACACCTTCAACATTTGTTATCTACCTGAGAAAAAATGATTTGAAGTCTGCTTGTAGTATTAAAACACCTATGCCAACACTGCCAAGCCAAAATTCTAAAGTTCTGGACTTTGTTGCATACTTGAAATGCATACACATAGTTTCCCATTATTCTCTTGTAAACTGCTTTTCTAGTCTCTTCCCAATCTTTTCCAGCCTCCTATGATTGATTCTTGGAGTTTATTTGTTTGTCTTTCGGCTTTTCCCGGTTAGGATGTTGCCACAGCAGAACTCTGACCCGCTTTTGATTGGCAGTTGTTTTTTTATGGTGTCGAGTTGCCAGCCCGACGCCCAACCTTCAATGAAGGCACGCCCATTCAACGCATGTCTTTCGAACATCCACTCAACCGTGGGGAGGACATGCAGACTCCACACAGAAGGCACTTCCAACCCAAGAATCGAACAGGAGAGCCTCTTGCTGTGAGGCAACAATGCTACCGCTGCACCACCGTGGAAGTTCTTGGAGTTACTATGCAATATTTATATGGCCTACTAATTATCACCTTTCAACAGCATCTTCTGTTCATGATTCCACTAAAAAGTCTACCAGAGCAGGTCTTTCACCATTGACTTCCCCTATCCCTTTCTCTGTGTCTGTACTGTGTTATCAATCCCTGATAGGGAAGGCAGTCTCTAACCTGCATTCCAGACTTCTTTTTGGCCTCAGTCTAATATCTTACCATTTCCTGTCTTGCTATTGGCTCCCAGTACCTTGGTTCATTTCCCAGTTTTCTCCAGTGAATTCCAGACCCCTTTGCCTCTTTTGTCTGCGCTATTCACAGTCATCCCTATTGGCAGTTTTTACTTTCTCCCTTCTTGTGTCAGCTTAGCTTTTAGATTACTTTCATCAGCTTTATGAATATAATATTCTGTATGGTAGTTATTATTCTCCTTAAAGATCTACTTCCAAATTACCACTGACCGTGTATTTCTTCAACTGGCCTCTGCTTCAGCATCATCATCCCTTTCTGCTTTGAATTATAGCTTCCTGCTTGTATTATGTATATGAGTTGGGCCTGTCCTGACTGAAACACTATATTCAGGTAGAAATGTTTTTCTATGTATTTTTTTTGCATTGCACATGCCTACCATTCATTCCCTTACCCTGGGCATTTCTTGCCAGAGGGGGAGAAATGCTTGGCAATGCATGGTATGGTGTACTTGCGATGACAGCTACCACTAGGAAAGTGTATAAAAATTTACAACGTTCATGCCATGGGGCAATGTAGACAATCTTCGGCACTTCTCAACCTACTAGCACAAGAAATCTGGACAAAGCTAAAAAGAATGGGGGATAAAGTCCCTAAAACAGGGACAATGCTTAAATATTGCTCTTAAAAACTTGCAAAGCTGCTACAGTCATAGGCTTTGTAGTAGCATTCATTTTCTGAAGGATATGAAGTCTGAAGCTCAAATGTCTGTCATTATTTAGTGACTTCATCCTCATTGTTTTTGCAGAAAAACCACAAAATTTATGAGCACACTAGAAGTATGAGGCAAACATCTGGACAACTTATTTTTATAATATGCAGGCAGGTAAAGTTAGGGCAACTACGTAGTGAAGCTGGTTGAAAAAATAAACAGTCCATCAGTGCTGCTACTAACCTTTTTATTGATGCAGAATGGTGCTGTTTGAGATTTTTTTACTTATTTTGTTTTTTAAAGACATAAAACACTATCTGTAAAGCACATGGTGGCATTTCTGATGCTCGCCGATGTTGAAATTGAAACTGAAAGAAAAATGTTTCCTGTTTCAGAGCCACAAATGAAACTCCATATATTTGTGTCATCAGTTAGTGAGAACATACTGTGGGAGCAGATGATCACAAAGGGTGACTGCGATTTTCAAAATAATTTTTATGCTACCAAAGGATCATTTAGATTAGATATGGTTGTTTACTGCAATTAGAACACCCACGGAGCAAGTCTATAACATGAAGAAACAAGAAAAGGTAGGTGCTCCAATTGCACTTGATCTGTGAGTCTCTCAATGTGTGATATTACTACAGAAAAGTTATTACTTGTGAGAAGGAGTATACCCCAGTAGATCATTTGTTCATGTCTATTATCAATATGGTTTGGTAGTTATGCTGAGTATAACTGAATATTAATCATCTTTTAACAATGATTCTGCAAATGCTAGTATGTGTGTCTATTCTGATTTTCTTTGTGATTTAAATAGACTCTGCTTATTATTTATACTGCTCATAATAATCATCCCTAAGCGGTGGTGGTGCTGCGGTAGCATTGCCGCCTCACAGTAAGATGTTGTCCTGTTCGATTCTCAGCTAGAGCATCTTCTTTGTGGAGACATGCGTGAATGGTCGTACCTTCGTTGAAGGTTGTGTGTCAGGGCTGGCATCGCACCACGTAACAAAATCTACTGCCAATCATTAACGGACTGGAGTTCCACTGTGGCGACCCCTAACCAGGAAAAGCCGAAAGACACAACAACATACTAATCATCCCTAACCTTAGATCTTTGTAGAACTGGGTTTGGTTGTTAGAGGTATTATGAACAGTATGGAAAGGAAGATGTGGTCCAGGGCTGAGCTTAGTATCACCAGAAAGAATACATTTGATAGAGGTTTAACAACATGCAATATACACAGCATAGATAACACACACACACACACACACACACACACACACACACACACACACACACATTTCTATCTGTCCATATATCTATATCTATGTGTGTGTGTGTGTGTGTGTGTGTGTGTGTGTGTGTACTTATTTAGTTACTCCCCTTTCTTTTTATATGTGTGTGTGTGTGTGTGTGTGTGCGTGTGTGTGTGTGCGTGTGTGTGTGCATGTGTGTGTGCGTATGTGTGTGTGTGTGTGTGTGTGTGTGTGTGTGTGTGTGTGTGTGTGTGTGTGTGTGTGTGTGTGTGTGTGTGTGTGTGTGTACTTATTTAGTTACTCCCCTTTCTTTTTATGTGTGTGTGTGTGTGTGTGTGTGTGTGTGTGTGTGTGTGTGTGTGTGTGTGTATGTGTGTGTGTACTTATTCAGTTACTTCCCTTTCTTTTTAAATATACAGGATAATAAATGAAGGAGGAAGATGGAAGAAGGTTGTGAAGAAGATCTCGCTACCCAAAAAGAGCTGAAGGAGTTAAAAAAATTGCTATTACAAAAGAGTCGAATGCTTAAAGTAGTTCCTACTATCACAAGTTTGAACTGATTCTCAGTGACACCTGTCAGCTCAATAGATGAAATGATAAACTGTGGTTATAATATTTTATATATATATATATATATATATATATATATATATATATATATATATATATATATACTCTGTGCAAGTGAGTTACTTAGCCTGGGCATAGCTTAGCTATGCAGAAACATCAAAGAAAAGAGTTGGAGTGCATTCATTTGGCAATAATTAATGGGAGATTTCCTATATTTAAACAGCTTAAATGTGCCATAGTTTAGTAATTTATTTGAATCCAACTCATACTGACCTGAAGGACTTTAGCATTCCAGACCTGTCTATATAAAGAACTGCTTCTTTAAGTTCTTTAAATTCATATTCATTATTACAGTTGTGCTGTATATACATCTTAACCTGTACTACCATCTTTCTCTTTTGCCTTCATTCTTTGACATCATTGTCTTCTCTAGTGAATCTGACCTTTGCCTTATCTGACCAAAGTATCTGAGTTTTAGTTTTACTGTCTTGCTGTCCAGTGAACGGCATGGATTTATTTCCTTAACTATTGACTTGTTTGAGCTTCTTGTATTCCATGGAATTGCCAAAAGTCTTCTCCAATACCAGAAGTAAGGAAGGTTATTATTCAAAGGGATGGAAAAAGTTCATTGGTATTTGTTCAGTGTTAAGCTTTACCATGGGATTTACTAACTTGCTGAGAATCTCTGTTATTAATTTGTCATGGAAATTCTGTTCATTATTATTTTCTGTATAGATATAGATCGATAGCTGGACATCCCAATATTACAGAGATATTACAAAGTTTGTAGAATGACAATAAAGGTGAAAGTACATGATGCATTTTTAAAACAACAACAAAAAAGATGTCCTAGTACAGATGCAGTACCACCAAGACTTCATCACTGCTTGAACTACAGTCGATTTAGCTGTAAGTATGCAGCTTTCCTCAAATGTGACTTAAAAGCAGGACTCTAAGGCGTTATAGATTAAAGTTTGGCTAGTGAATTGCTGTAAGCCAGAGTTGTAGCTTGCTCATTTAGCATCAGGTGCTGTTCCCCACTCTGGCACCCTTCAACTGTAAGTTATTGCAACCATTTTGCTTCTTTAAATTGTAGCAAACTACTTTACCACTTCTATAAATGTAACAAGCTTCTCGCTATAGCTAAATACAAAATTGAAACTTTAGCCATGACAGAAAATGCATTACTGGTATTCTTTTCTGAATGCTAGTATTGCACTAGGTCACAGATGGAGTGCTGAAGCATTTCAGCAAAATGCAGTATCTGAATGCCAGTATTAAGGATCACATCCCCTGACATCTTGCACCAGGGCCAGTGCCTCCTTTTCCCTACCCTAACTATACCTCTACTCTAAGCATGCCTAAGAACATTAACTTCCAAGTACTCACTCACAATCCAGCTGATTTTTTTTCTCTGTCTAGAAAGACATCAAAATCATCACTACTAATAATCTACACTCTGTCATATTAAGGCCTAGGTGTATAGTGCAAAATCATCACTACTAATAATCTACACTCTGTCATATTACGGCCTAGGTGTATAGTGCAAAATCATCACTACTAATAATCTACACTCTGTCATATTAAGGCCTAGGTGTATAGTGCAAAATCATCACTCCTAATAATCTACACTCTGTCATATTAAGGCCTAGGTGTATAGTGCAAAATCATCACTCCTAATAATCTACACTCTGTCATATTAAGGCCTAGGTGTATAGTGCAAAATCATCACTACTAATAATCTACACTCTGTCATATTAAGGCCTAGGTGTATAGTGCAAAATCATCACTACTAATAATCTACACTCTGTCATATTACGGCCTAGGTGTATAGTGCAAAATCATCACTACTAATAATCTACACTCTGTCATATTACGGCCTAGGTGTATAGTGCAAAATCATCACTCCTAATAATCTACACTCTGTCATATTACGGCCTAGGTGTATAGTGCAAAATCATCACTCCTAATAATCTACACTCTGTCATATTAAGGCCTAAGTGCATAGTGGATGTGCTATTTGGGTACTTGCTGTCTACACTGACTAACTGCTACAGCCTGGAGATACATGGGAAGCAATTTAGTTCAAAACAAATAAATCACAGTATTCAGTAACTTAAAACACTATACTGGATGATCACAGAATTAGTAGAATGCCAGAATGGTGAGAATGATATTACTATTTAGTATTTATTATTTATTTATTTGTTAACTGGAGTGATGGGTGACATAGTGTCACAGCAGTTAGTAACATTGCATATTACACTTGGTTCTCCAATCCAGTTCCCAAGTGGGGCGCCTTCTGTGCAGATTCTGTATGTCTTCCCTTTGTCCACATGGGTTTTTCCCAAGTGGTCCAGTTTCCTTCCATATCCCAAAGGCATGCGGAAGGTGAACTGGCAAGTCAGCAAAGTGCCTGTGTGTGTGTGTGTGTGTGTGTGTGTGTGTGTGTGTGTGTGTGTGTGTGTGTGTGTGTGTGTGTGTGTGTGTGTGTGTGTGTGTGTTGCAGTACACTGCTGCCCTATTCAGGAGTGGTTTCTGTCTCTCCAACAGGAGAATAGATGTGAATGTGTGAACTGAAACATATGGATCCAACTCAGCCACTGTCCAGGATATACAAAGGTATGGTAAGAAAAAAATAAAAATACAATCAGTACATTACTACATATGTCTAAGGATGGATGATATACCATTTGCACATTATACAGTTCAATGAATGAGACACAAATAGCTATCAACATAGGCAAACAGGGACATAAACATTAAAAAAGGTAAATAATACAGCAAGGGGAATAATGCCTCACACTGTGTAGAAGCAAAAATTAAACTTCGTCACACAACAAAGTCAAACATGAAACATGAAACTGTAATTATCCTTACATATTTGAAATACTAAACATAATTTCAATACAGGAAAGAGAAATAAACAACCCAGTTATGATGTTAAAGTACTATTGGGATAAGGATATCTTTGAAGATTATTGTGACTAAAATGATTAATCAAGGTAATACGAAGCTAGCCTTAAAAATGCACAAGCAGGGGAAGTTGCCAATGATGTTTTATGAGAAACTAGTAAAGTATCACTATAGTCATTGAAAAAAAGACAAAAGTCAAGGAAGAAAACATCAACTGAAAGAATGTGGATGAAACAGAAATTTTATTAGCTCAGTACTGACTCCTAGTGGCCAAATAGTATAACTTGCTTGTAGAGCATGGCACATACTCCCCACAATAAAGGAAATAAAGGCAAGGACATACCCCCCCCCAGTAATAAACATACTCCTCACAATAAAGGAAATATATGCAAGGGTCACGGTGGCAGAGCTCGCTCCTTAATTGTATGTGGTATCCACCCCTATGAAGTAAGTACAGGGTAGGTGTTACTGGTAGGTTTCATTTATTAAATGGTGTACTTCCTGCTGCACTCACAGGGCAAGGTGTTATTGGTAGGTCTCACTTATTAAATGCGTACTTCCTGCTGCATTCACAGGGCTAGAGTCTGCATGTTCTCCCTGTGTCCTCATGGGTTTCCTCCGAGTTCTCCGATTTCCTCCCACATTCCAAAGACATGCAGTAGGTGAATTGGATACTCTAAACTGGCTATAAGTGCGAGTGTGATTGTGTGTGGTATGGAAGAACTACTGCAGCAGAGCTAGCCACACAGTGGTGTAAACCTTGACTCGAGATAATTGTCACTGTTGAAGTGACACCCCTACCCCATGTGCAAAAATGTGAAAAAGGTGTTATGGACGGACTGTGCTATTCATTTTTCCATTTGGCAGATCAGCAGATGAGCAGGAGTAGTTGTTCAGATTGGGGAGTCATCAGAGGCCTGAGGGATGTGAAACAAGAAGGCACAGGGAAGGGAATTCACCAGAGCAGAACAAGTATCCTTACTAAGTGATATCTAAGATTGCTTGTGGTATGGTACTTTTATTCATTTCATGTTTGGTAAGTAAGTGTAAGATGCAGTGTTGTGATTTTTATAACATGCTTCAGGAATAAAACAGCTGTTGGCATGTTTATATAATGGTATTATTGCAGTCAAAATTGTTTGTTTTTGTCTTTTTCTTGGTTAGGGGTCGCCACAGCGGAACTCTGGTCCGCTAATGACTGGCAGTTGATTTTTACATACCGGCTTGCCAGCCTGACGCACAGCCTTCAACAAAGGTACACCCATTCATGCATGTCTCCATGCAGAAGACGCTCTAGCTGAGAATCGAACCGGACAGCGTCTTACTGTGAGGCGACAACGCTACCGCAGCACCACCACCACGGTTATTACTGCAGTCAAAATGAACTCAGATATTTAACACTGCTTAAGTTTATTTATTTATTTATTTACATTTGTTGACTGGGAGAGTCCGACTGGACACAGGTCCATTTTCAGCGGAGGCCCGGGGAGAAAAGCTCCACACTCAAATGTTTAAGTTACAGAATTGTACAGGTGACCACAAGCAGTATTTAGTGCTATTCATTAACACGTAACACTAGTGAAGGAGAAGTATTTGAGTTACAAATACTCCACTTGACTGCAGATTTAATAGTGTGTACCAAGCATTGGCTGTAGGGCTGTGCGACTAACCACTTGTACAGAACAGGTTTTAAGCTAAACAAAAGGCTGGGCTGTTGCTGCTGCCATTAGCTGGAAGCAGAGTTGTAGAAAGCTGATCACACCACTGATCCGTCATGGCAGATGATCAGTGTTTAGAGCAAACAGAAATGTGAGAAGTATACTACACTAATCCTTGTTTGTATCATGGACGTCAGGAGGCCATTGATAACCAAAAATAGAGGTGAAAGAACAGAAATTGGTAAGAATGTAAATTCAGGCAGCAGATTGTGTCTCCTTGATGTAACCAGCATTTTACTTCCATTCCTATTCATTATACTAACTGTATATATCACACAGCACTAATATTAATTATTCTGTAATAATCACTATTACTATATTACTACTGTATTATTTACTGTATATATCACACAGCACTAATATTAATTATTCTGTAATAATCACTATTACTATATTACTACTGTATTATTTACTGTATATATCACACAGCACTAATGTTGTGACCATCACTGCTATGGGTGAGCTCCAGCAAGTTCTGTTGCTAACCAACTGCCTTAGTTTCATTACTCATTACTGAGCTCCATTTTGTGACTCTTGTGCAATTTTTGAATGACCTACCCACGCTTGCAGTACTATAAGACAAATAAAACATTAGAAATGCTAGGCAACATAATTCCTGACCCAACCATGATAAAATCTTACAGTCTTCATGTGTCACTAAGTATGGTTACACATTAGCTAATAAATCACAAGCAGATCTATCCCCTTCTATAGCCAGGGTGGCTGCCCTTGAAGTTTTGAAGCAGAATAGAAACTATGTCAAGCTTGCCAAAACACATTATTACTGTCCATACATCTCAGTTGTCCAGATTTTTGCCTCATATATTTGAACTGTTCCTTATAAAATTTGTGTTTTTTCTGGCAATTAACTGAGGACTGAAGTCAATAAATAATGACATACATTTGAGTTTCACACTTCATATCCTTCAGAAAATGTATTCTAACAAAATCTTGTTATTCTAGCAACTTTCTAAGTTTATAAGAGCAATATTTAAAATCTGAACCTATTTTTTTCGGCCTTTGTCCCCCATTATTAGTGGGCTTTGTAAAGATTTTTTGCAGTAAGAGGTTAAGTAGTATGTTGTTGTCATGACATAACTCATCACATGAGAAATGTAAGCATTTATTGACTCTGTCTCATAACTTTATGCATTTGGTAAGTACAATGTGCTTAACATTTCAGTACAAAACACCAGTATACTTTTGCCAAGGGGCTTAAAATGCTGCTCCCATGCTTCCTAAAATTAGAACTAAGAAATCTCAGATATCAGGCTACATCTCTACATCATCAACACAGTTGTCTTTCATAAAACAGAATCCAAAATGTGGCAAGGATGCTTAGATCCCTCTTCTCTACATCATCAACACAGTTGTCTTTCATAAAACAGAATCCAAAATGTGGCAAGGATGCTTAGATCCCTCTACCCTGACAAATACAACTACAACCTGCTAGTGGCCCTTGGGGGGTGGGGGGGGGCTGAATGTCCTTGGACAACCCATCAAAGGTAAATGCAGATATGACTGACTTTGTTATGCATGTGGCAGAAGCAGGGAAGACTCTGGTTTTGAGTGATAACTCGACATCACTTACAGTGATGGCAGAATTCAAGGGGCAAGATATCTGGCTTCAATAATTAGTTTACTGACTGGTGTCAATCTAGGGGGATAAGTATCTGTCTGCATGGAATGAGATGGCTGATAAATCCTCCTTCTTTGCTACTTATGGTCTTCACTCCTTACCAGAGCTTTTGCATTGTGGCTAAAGCATTTGCTGATCCATAGGGCCTTTTTAAGCAGAATCTACCTACTTGACATTTTCACCTAACAAATTTTAATTCAGAACACTTTAAAGGGGCTTTGTTCAATAGTAGAAAGCTTAACAAAACGATGTGGAACTTGAGAGTTTCATATCACTGTAATAACAGCTATGAATGAAAATGTGTGCTATGATGTAATTTATATATCATTAACTTCAGCATTTGACAGGGTTATACACAAAACACTGATCAATAAAATAGAACAACTAGGTACTGATATACTCTGATAAGATGGATAGCTGCTTGGCTTACAAATAGCAGATGGCAAGTATCGTACAGCAATTGGACAGGTAAAATTCTTGGTTATAGTCAGGGTGTCCCAAAGGGCTATGTCTTAGGCCCTTACGTGTTTAGATTGTATCTTTCAGACCTAACTTTTTCATCTGAGGTGTTCTATAGTCTATATGCAGATGACCCGAAGCTGGGTAAACTGATTACATGTTTTACAGATAAGGGATGTTTGCAAAAGAACTTGACTAAATTGACCATTTTGCACAGGAGAATAATATGCTGATAAATACCTAAAAAACTAAGCATATGAGATTTGGGAGACATAAGTTGAAAGGTGAATATTTAATACAGCACACAGTGATTGAAACTGTAGACTCATTTAAGGACCTTGGTATATGGGTAGATCCAGCTTTGAGTTTTTCTAATCATGTCAACCAATTGGTTAATGATAGTTATAGAACTATAGATTGTATAAAAAAGATTTATAAAGTCTAGGAAATCAGAAATGATGAAGTCAGTGCTTGTTAGTTACATTAGACCCAAATTTGAGTGTGGAATAATAACATGGAAACGTTATATGAAAACAAGCATGAGTAAACTGGAAAAAGCACCGCAGAAATATACCAAGGGCATCCATGGATGTGAAAATTTGTTATTATGAAAGACTAAAATATCTGAGCTTGTACATTGTCTCTTAAAGATATCTAAGAAGAGATTTGATTCAGGTATGTAGGGCATTTAGAGACAACCACCTTTGGGAATGTTTGTAGTTCTCAAAAAGTACTAGAGAATCATCAGACAATGTCTGTAGAAGATTCTATAGGAATGAGAAGTGCACTAACTGGTTCTCTGACAGAACAGCTGATGCATGGAACAGACTACCAAAGTACATTAAAGCAAGTACTAGTTTAGATATTTTTAAGAACAGCCTGGACACTTATTACGGGAACAAGTGTTCTGGCATGTTGGCAGGCTAGATGGGCATTAACACCGTGCTTGAAATATTTGTATATCTGTATCTCGAATTTAAGATATGAAAGTCTGTTTTTGCAGCCATTCAATATCTGTGTTTTTGGACTTTCTCTAGCAGTTCCCAACATTTCAGATGGCTTCCCCAGTTATGTATCTCCTTCCCCCATGTCACATATTGATTATGATAGCTAACAACATCATAACTAATACCCCTATAAGCCCAAAAACATTTATTCTAGGTGACGTCAGTTACCAAACACTAAAGTAGCTCACCTAGACTACAAATGGAAAGCCTACCAATGATTCCTTCACTTTGTAAATGTCAACTGCCTTGAACAGTGAGTAAACACATTAAGTAGGGGGACACAATATCCTGGATTTTTGTCCATACTAATCTTAGCTCCCTCCATACAACACTACAGATATCATCTTTCATTGTTAAATCAAACCACAAATCAGTGATTTTCATTTAAAAGGCTGGAAGTACTTCAAGTATTTCTAAAAAGTAAAACTTCTGTAACTACTTAGTAAAAGAAATAATTTACACTGCATCCCTAACCAGGCTGATCCCATAAGTAAATGTAAGGTCTTTACCTCCAAAATTTACTCTCACCTTAATAGCTATATACAGAAGTCAGTACCTTCCTGTGTCAAATACCTTAGGAAATTTAAAAACAAACTGTTATGGTAAAATTATTTTATGAATACATTTTACAACAGAAGGAAGAAAATGCAAAGTTCCCGTAAGAGACATCATACTCCCCATCTTAAAAGGGACCTCAAACATGCTAGCAAATAACTTAAGGCAGCAGTCAAAAACACAGAGCTGATTATAAATTTAAAATAGTCATTAATACCAAAACAATTATAGCTCCTTCTTTAGCTGGTTAGAAAGTTACGAAACATCACTCCTCAATGTTCTAAATTGATCCATGATACCAGCCATTATGATCCCAAATAAATAGCTACTATTCTAGCCAATAAGCTTAATGTACACTTTATCTCACATAACATCATAGCTGCCCTCTGATTCCTTAATCATTGACCCCTTCCCATGTTCACCTAGAAATAACCCTAGCAGAGCTTCCCTGGTATCTGATAATATTCCAGAAAACATTATAATTAGCATCAAGAATGGCCTATTGGAATCTCTGTTAAATCACTTTAATGTGAATCTTGCAACAGGATATGCCCCTGAAGCCTGGAAAAAAGTTATCATGATGCCTATACATAAACGATGGCCATCCACTGATGCTGACAGTTCATGATACTTTGGTTTTATCAGCTTTGGTTGTAAAGCCATGGAATGTATCATTTCTGACCTCATGTCCAGACTTTGATAAAATCTTACCCCTAGATCTACATCAGTTTGGCTCTGTCTGAGGTAGGCCTTGCCTTCTTAACCTTTTGCAGTTCATATGGCAAACTATAACCTGGCCAGTTCTTTTGATACCCCCCCCCCCCAGACAGACAAACAGATGAACTTAAACACCTAAACATCATGTCATATGTAAATTGATTGTTGGACAGAACACATGAGAACTCTAGGCACCACCTTGGATAGTAAAAATGTCACAAATGGGGTACACCGATGCTCAGTACTGGATCCTCTTCTATTTGACATTTATTTCCATGTTCTACAAGTCATTTCTCCTGCTCTCTGGTTAACAAAATGAATGGAAGACAGTAAACCAGGAGTTGTTATTCAAGCACCCACTAACAAGAAGGTAGAACAGAACAGTGGCTGGACAATGTGATCAACAGTTGCAAAGGCAGTTACCATAAACATAATACCAAAACACATAGTATAGTCTATTTTGATAAACACAATAACTTCAGAGTATGGTGTATAGAAGATACATCTCTTAAGACTGACATTGTTATTAGAAAATTAGGCACCCTTCTGTATGACTCCACATCTTTGATCATCATATCTCCCACTGTAATTAAAAAATCATTCTGTTTGGTCCAACTAATACCCAAGGACATATCATCCAAAGCCAAAGAAGTCTTACTTCCACTATGCTCATTTTTTTGAAAATGATGCCCAGTTTATTATGTAACTATCAAACACAGCCATTAGCTAGAGACACCCCAAATGTTCCTAATTAAATAACTTACAGGTTTCAAGTCCCTTGGTTATCTAGGTCAATTGGCTGCCTTCTCTCTGTATTCTGTTTTTCACAGACCCACCATGGCAATTTATGTTTTGTCATTCTGGTTAAGAAAGATTCCCCCCGCCAACCTACTACGTTTTCTTAGAAGTAATGACACCTCAAACACACATGCAAATGATCATAATCTTAATCAATAAATGAATAGACCATGTTGGCAAGACAGCTATTTGGCCAAGAATATTGAACTGTGGTAGGTACCGAAGGGCCTAAGACTTTGGTGTTACTCTAATAATGTTTCAGAGGATCTGGAATTTGTGCAGGAACTACACAAGATTTTCAACTCGGCTGGCTGTGAGGTAATGTAGTTAATGATCAAATATAACAACAAGGTGATTGACAATTTGTCATGGCAATTGGATGATCTCTACAAAATCATTCGTGAAGACCTGCTGTTTGAGCAGTACGAGACCAATTATTTAAACATGTTTTCTAAGGTCGAGAAGCAGTGTTCAATTATATTTCAACAGAAAATGAGTAAATTGAGAAGAGACATGGATAATTATGCAATGGGGAAGGATACCAGAAACCAAATGGTTACCAAGGTAACTGGAATGCCTCCACCAATCAGATAGTGAGTGATGTCATCCAAGAGGAAGCTACAGCAATGGCATCTACGAGTAGGGACAGTCTCAGCGGGTCGGTCCCTTTAGACCAGCAAGTAAGGAGGTCAGAAAGAATTCAAAAACAGCAACAAACCAATTTTTGGAGACAGGAGGAGTCCTACAACAGGTACCTGGAACAAGGAGCCAGACCCAAAACCAGATATCAACAGAACGTCCATTTCAGGAACTAACAGCTCACAGTGAGTTGTACAATGTTTTTCCTTGTATTATCAGTAATGATGATGGGGATTTTTTTGTGTACAATTTTTCAAATAAATCTGTTTGTGTGGAACATGTCAATATTTTGTCAAAGGGGTTATCTTTTGTGCCTGCCTGACATAGCTATGGAGTAAATGTTCTTTTAGATTTGAAGCTTTTCACACGCAAATTGAACCATGCTGTAATGTTATCTAATAGCAGCATTAATCATGGGAAAAGTATTAGAAGAAGGATTTATAGACCAAGTTATTTTAATCCACCTTCCTGTGGACCAGTGGCTATGTTTGAAAAATTATGTGAATATGATATTAGAAGTATTTTAACTAATTCTTGTATTAGGAAATATTATAATATGTCCAAACGAGAAACAAAATTATTTTCAGAGATTGCTAGTGATGATTCTGTAAGAGTCATGAAACCTGACAAGGGGGGAAGGCTGGTGATTTTTGACAATGTAGATTATAACAATGCTATGAGTGCCATTTTAATGGAAGATTGTTATCAGGAGGTGTCCCAAGGTGAAATTTTTGTTGCTTATGCCAAGACTGACCTGTTATTGGAAGACATGCTAATGCAGGGGCAAATTTACAAATGTGATTATGATTTCATAGCAAATGGCAAACCAGACATTGCCAGTATATCCAGGGTGACTAAAAGCCACAAAAATCTCAGCAATCCCCCATTACAGCCTATAGTAGATGCATCTCGATCAAAAAAAATTTTTATTGCAAAATGGATAGATGAATGTTTAAAGGAGGTAGTCTCTCAGGTACCTCAAGTATGTAGAGATTCATGGCACTTTTTGGAGTGTTTAAATAATGTGCCATTTTATGAAAATGCTTTATTAGTAACCATTGATGTGAAAAATTTATTTTCGGTTATCCCACACGATGTGGGATTAGAGTGGTTGGAATTGTATTTCCACAAATATAACTGTATATCAGCCGACAAAGATAATTCCATCATTGTACTTATGGAGGTAGCATTATTGAATATTTTTTGTTTTTTGATGGTCAATACTACAAACGGGTTAATGGAGTTGCAATGGGAGCAGCATGTGTCCCCATTTTTGCAAACATAGTCATGCCAGAATGGGAAGATAGGTTTATACTCAAAGGCAGATTTCAACATTGTTGGGCATTATACAGGCGATTTCTGGACAATATATTTATTGTATGGATAGATACTGAGGCTAGGCTCCAGGAATTTTGGGGGTTTATTAATTTGACCACAACGTTTTTACAATTTTCACATAATGCGGATGGTACAAAAATAGCATATTTAGATGTGGAGATTACTAAAGATATATAGAATTTGAGGTAATGTTCTGATATACATAGGAAGGAAACCATTTCGAATGCTTATCTCTACTTTTCGAGTATGTACCCACTAACTCAGAAAAAATCTGTGGTTAAAGGTCAGTTGATCAGGCTGGGCCATATGATTTTACAGGAAGAGGTATTTCACCAAGAAAGCAATATAGTATTGAGTATATTTTTAAAGAGAGGCTATCCTATGGAATTTCTGGTAGAAATAAGAGATGAGGTAGTGGCCAAAAGAGAAAGCGGCTAATATGTGCCTATTTTGGCTGGAAATAATCAAGTGATGTCTGATGACCTAGGGAGGGTTATCCGAAGTGAAGTTGGTAACAAGAAGATAAAATTTATTTCTACCTATACTTTGGATAGTGGAGCTATTCTTAATAGTATTAGAATAATTGGAGAATTTTCTCTTTGAATGGAGGGCTTTTAAGAAAAATAGGCACAGGACAGCAGATTGTTTTAGGAAAGATAAATAATTTAGGAAAGCTTTGGAGTGTAAAAAATCCCTAATAGACAGTAATAGAAGAAGGCAATGGAATTTTAAATGTGGAAGGTGTTCACAGTGTTCTTATGTGTTTGTAGGAGAAGATTTTCACATAAATGGCAAAATATATAAAGGTAATGGACATTATACTTGTTATACAAAAGGGGTGGTCTATTTAGCTCAGTGCCAACTATGTGCTCCATTTTATGTAGGCAAAACCACCCGAAAATTTAGTGAACATATAGGTGAACACTTGTTAGATATTAGAAAGAGAGGGGCAAACGCTTTATATAAGCATATAGAGAGTTTTAATGACCACCATTTTAAGTTTTTAGTTATAGAACAGACTAAACAGGATCCCCAAGGGAAGATAATGAATGAACATCTTGACTTGTGTAAATTGAAATGGCAAGTGTTATTGAATGTAACAATGTCTCCTGGGATGAATGAAGCCTGTTCTATTCACTCTCTTTTAAAACTAAGGCATTATACTGTTTCTAATTGCTGCTAAAGGTTTTTAAATGTTAAGTGATTTTTTTTTCTGTAATTGGTTGTTCTTAATTGAGCTACAATGGGTTAAGTATAAAAGTGAATCAGTGTATTTGTTGTTTGTTCTGATGAAGTTTCAAATTTTGGGAAGGAAAGTGCTTAACCTTAATAAATTTCCGTTTTAGAAGCTTGGACGGGCTTTTTTTCTCCACCTTGACTACCGTAGGTGTGTGCACTTTTTTGGTTTGGTTATCATTGTTTGGTACCTGGTTTGTTGTTTTGGTATTAAGACAGGTTCTTATCCCTGCATATTCGCTACCAATTCCCTATCATTGCATACTAAGCAAAGCACTGCCCTTGCTACAATTCAGGACTTATCTAGACAACTGGATGGACCCTCACAAATTTTCCCTGGCCTATCTTGTGTGTTCCTCCTTGAGGCAAGATGCAAATCTTGATGTTCGATATTCTAGCTAGATTGAATATGGTCTGATTACTGCCTAGTAGCTTTTGAAGGAGACTAGGAACTTGTTGAATAAAGTGTTGACTCTAAGTAACCAACTGTCAGCATCCTCTATCTGTTTCATGCAAATGCCCCTTAGGACTGCTTTATATCTGTGCCATACATTCTTGAATGTTTCTGTTCTTCTTAAATTCAATACATTACTGGGAAAGCCTTTTCACATTTCTACTGCCATGAATTGCTCAGTGTCCATGAGAAATCAAGTACTCCTCTTTAACTTACCGGCCATACATATACACAAACACACGCACACACACACACACACACACACACACACACACACACACACACACACACACACACACACACGCACACACACACACACGCACACACACACACAGACACACACACACACACACACACACACACACACACACACACACACACACACACACACACACACACACACACACCTGCTTACTACAAATTTTTCCAAAAGATGTCTTCTTGGACTTTGTATAGTTCTTTTAGGAATTTGAACATTTCTATCACACCCTCCTGTGTTTTAGTTCTTCTAGACAGCAAACATGCATTAAACTCTCTTAGACTCTTCTCAGGTGGTTCTAGTGCAGACCTTATCTTAACTGACATGTTCTTCTCTAGTCTATCTTCAATTGGCTCTGTCTGCTGAGATGCCATATGCAGGTATACATACAGTATCCAATATGGGGCTTTATAATTTATATTCACTGGGAGTAGGATAACAAATTTCAGTTGTCTACCAAAAATAATTTAAAATGTTTTTACTTCATGTTCCGGTTTCTTCAAGGGCACCTGAATATAATTAACCCAAGTCCTTTAGAGCTTGCATTGTCATTTAAAGTCACCCCAGATGTATACTTTTTCCCTCCAAAGTAATTCACTTTTGGAGTATTGACTTGCAGCTATTATAATACTGATTACTCTTGTAGCTTTGAAAGTCCTTCTTCTAGCACTAGTAACACAGTCAGTGGAACTGTAGAACTGTAAGTAACACGGTCAGTGGAACTGTGGAACTGTAAGTAACACGGTCAGTGGAACTGTAAGTAACACGGTCAGTGGAACTGTGGAACTGTAATAGCATGAGCAGTACTTTGTCAGATATTCATGCAGTCTCTGCTGGGGTATTAAGCGTTGTTAGTGCACATGTTAATGTACTCCTCCTAGGCCAGCTGCAGCACCCTTCCCCCTGAGGTGGGTGAGATGGTAATATATTCGCCTCTTCCTCCTCCAGTTCTGTACCCTCATGCCTGTTCCTACATTATCTGAAGCACTAGTCAAGCCTGGTCATCTGGGCCAAAATCAGGATTTTGTCAGTCTCATTATTGGAACGACATTGTTCATATCTTTGTTTTTAACAGAACTAATTTATCTGAACAATTTAGTTATTTGTGATTTTCTGTTTCTTAGCTTATCATGAAATACTGAGGCATTACAGTGGTAGATAATGACTTTAAGAATTCAGTCTACAGTGAGTGGTGAGGGACTGAGTAGAAAATGTATGTGGGGCAAAAATAAGGATTGTACAGCTTTCCAATAAGTAATGGAGGTAGACATAACTATAAATAAAATGTGCAGAACTGTACTATATGGTTATGTTTTAATAATGTAGCTGGACTGGCCATAGTCCGTTAAAAAACATAAAAAAGAACTGGTGAACCATGCTGTCAGCTTTCTTGTTGTGAACAATTTAATCAAACTGAATCATTTGAAAATACAGCCCTGTCAACAAGCCAACAAGTCAAGATTCCAACATCTTAATGTATGTAAATAATCAAGCACTTGTACATCACATACAAAAACATTTTAACGGGGGCAATCCCCCCTGCATCCCCTATATGGTGGATTGTGTTCATCATGTCCCATACTACTTTTATTTACTAACTCTGAGACTACACTACTATAGAGACAGGGGAGTCTTTATGTGTAAATAGAAAGATAGGCCTTCTAATCATACTGCTCAACTGTCCAGATTTTTGACTCATATTCTTGGCTACTTCTTCATAACATGTGTGGTTTTCTGGCTAATCACTGAGGATTGAAGTCACTAAATAATGTCATACATTTAAGTTTCAGACTTCATATCTTTCAGAAAATGCATGTTATCGCATATGCTGTTAATTTAGTAACTTTCTAAGTTTATGAGCAATATTTAACATTTGTCCCTATTTGTCCCCCCATTATTTCAGGCTTTATCCATATTTCTTGTGTTAAGAGGTTAAAAGGTCTGCTTCTAATCTGTAATGGCACTCAGTCTTTCACCTTCAAACAAGTCTTCCCACTCAATGAAAAAAAACTCAGTATCAGAACTCTCAGTAAGGAGTCCTTCCATAAAATGGAGGACACACATAAGATATCATTAACTAGCTTCCATTATTCCTTTCCTCTTCAGTTTCCATGAGTTTTTGCTCAATAGTAGTTACTGTGAATATAAAACCAAGACTAACATTGGTATAGCAGGAATATTTCATCTATTTTAGTATTCATTCATTTATTTTCTTATTCTTTCAGGTGGGGCTTGGGCCACTAGATTCCATTTTCAACATTTTCAAATATAATGCAGATAAATAAATCAAGGAAAAATGCATGACAATTTTCAGCTACTTCACTACTAAATACATTGCAATGCAAGAAATAAAGAAAGGAAAACATTATAGAAAGAGAAATATGGGTCGTAATAGTTGCCCATATTGTAATACATTACAGCTAAGCAGCTTAAAAGGGTACAATTCAGAAAGTAAACAATACAAAGCAGTGTCACACACACAACACATTCATATTGTCTGTTATTTTGCATGTTCAGATGTCATTGGTGTCTTCTGACATGTTTATGTGATACTAGTTGCATATACCTGCAAATGGGTTATCAGTATTAGTGGCATTTATTAATACTCACCTCTGGTGCTAGATGAGTTTGGGTAGGTAATGTAATGTAAACAGGTTGAGATAAAGTATGGAGGTGTGTTCTGTGAGTTACAGTGGAGAGACTGTTGAGTCTTGAAGAGAAACATGTTAATAGGTTAAATAATTTACATTTGTTTTACTAATGTAATCCATGGTTTCTGAGAGGGTCTTGTTAAAGAGCTGTTATCGAACTGTTTCCTGTTGTTTAGCAGCAAAGGTTTGATTCCCTCAGCCTCCTTTGCCTTACTGTATGCCTTATATATATATATATATATATATATATATATATATATATATATATATATATATATATATATATATTTATATATATATTGCAGCCCATTACTGTCTGATTTATAGCTTTATCAAAATGTATTTGTGTCCTTTTACAAAACATATGCTTGGTAAAACATGTGTTTGATTTTTTGGAAAATAAACAACAGAATGTCAACAATGAAAAAGAGCATTCTGCATCAATTTCTTCAGCTGAAAGTTATTAATGAAATACAGTTTAGTCCATATATGTAGTCTCTAGCTGGCAAACACAATATGCCTGGCTTTCTCTTGTCTTTACACACCACAATAAAAACAGTATCTTTGCTAAGGTTTAATTCCTTGGGCCGATAGCCTAGTACCTACCTATGACTTGGGCCAATAGCCTAGTACCCACCTATGAACCTATAGGAAATACACCCCAAGGATCACTTCTGTGTCTCTGCTCGACAGTGGCACAGGAAAATAACTTTCTTGGGTGGTGTAAGCCAGGGAACCTTGTTGGCTATGCTTACGTAGGCCCTTGGGCCAATAGTCTAGTACCTACCATGATAAATCAGAAGGTTTTAGTATTCAAATTCTTTAGCTATACAATCATGTGAGTGTGTGTGTGTGTGTGTGTGTGTGTGTGTGTGTGTGCGTGCGTGCGTGCGTGCGTGTGTGTGTGTGTGTGTGTGTGTGTGTGTGTGTGTGTGTCATTTCATTATTTTATTTATGTGGTGCAAAAGATAGGTGCTACCAATGGTTCTGCAAACAGATTGTGCATATCATATGATAAGTAATGTATATGGTATAGATCCACAAATTGCTTAAGTATTATATTTTAAGATATTTATTTTAGTTTAGTTTTTAAACTAGTTAACAGTCAAGTAGTGCTATTGCCATGACAACGTATGTAGCCACCATGATAAGGCACACCCAGAAGTCAGTCAACTGCAATCATAGGAAACCCCACCCACGGATGTGCAAAGAGTTGGGTGTACTACATCCAAACATAACCTTATGCAGTGGGGAGGGGATACACCTCCCAGAAAGGATGAGTTGAGGTGATTGAGACTCACTGCCCTGCAGAAATGTTACCTTTTGAAATTGTTCGTTTTATTTCACTTTACTTTCTAAATATCAGTTTGCTCTTTTAACCTTCATGCTTCTTATATTTGATTACTTCAATCTTTTTCTTTTAGGAACAGAGCAAATGAATCACAATTTTTCAGTTTTAAGAAAATTGTTGTGCCGCACTTCCAGTATCTATAAGACCCATTAATAGCTGTGTTTAAGAGGGTTCAACCAACCTGGTTGAAGTACACTTTGTTTGAATGCATGACATTCAAACTAAAGTGATTGAATATCATACATACCAAAAAAAATGTAGAAGAACTCTTTGTGCAACATCACTTAATATCAGAGAAAGGAGTATTCTCTCTCTTGTCCAGTAATATGCTCTCTCCGAAATGTTATATTTAAGTTATCGTAAGTGTGTAGATGAAGGGTTGTGCCTACAAAAAGCAGCTAAAGTAAATTTGTTTGATTCAAAGAACACAATTCGATATTCCATTCTTCTATGTATGTTGCATTGGTGAATGGATTTCAAGTTAAGTGTTCTTCAGTTGACATTAACTCATTTAAAAACGTGACTCTGCCTGCTTCAGCTTTAATATGTTATTAATAAACATTATAACACAGTAGAAAATTTTACATTTGCACACTGCTTATCTCTCCAGTGTACCAAATGCCTGGTTTAGACAGTTTCTATATAAAACAGCTGAGACTGTATTGTTTCACCTTAGAACAACCACGTTTTTGTTTTTCTGTATGTAAATGTTATTTTTCTGCAGTATGTTAATAACTGTTTTATTTCTGTATATAAATACCTACGAAGTGAACTGTTGTACAAAACGCAAAATGTATCAGTATTCCTGTATTTAACTCTGAAATTCTACATGTTTTCTCCTAAAATGCATACTGCATTCCTTTTTAATTTCATTAATGCACACCTAAATCTTTTCTCTGTAAACTAGTGTAACTTTGGAGATTTTCTCCCCGGGCTTCCACTAAAAATGTGTTTTGACAGGCTAGTCAGACCTTCCTGGAAAACAAAAATACAATAAATAAATAAACATATTTGAGGTACTACATCTTTTTGCTGAAATAGTTTGTTCACTTTTAGTCCTTATTCAGAAAATCATTTTTGAATTCCAACCTTAAAATTAGGAAGTTTTTCTTAGATGTTAAAGGAGCAGTCACTTATTTACTGAGTGACATGCAGAAATGGGTACTAATTATGTTTATTTATCAGTCTGCCTAATTTTTATTTATCCTTTATTGACAAGATGAATCCCTCTGGGCTGGTAGCCTCTTTTCAAGGGAGATCCATCTTTCTAGCTGCCTATTTATTTAAATTTTATTTATTTATTTGCTTACTTGCTGGCTTGCTTATTTTGATGTTGGTGGAGTGGTCTGGTGACCTGTTTTAGCCACAACCTCGGCCATAGGCATCAAGTGCATTCAGATGCTGTAACAGTGTATGCAGACTTGATCAGTGACTTGAGCAATGGAGGAGCTGACATGAGTGAAGTGGGACTGAAACTGTTAATGTCCAAAGACCCACCTCAGAGAGGGGCTGGCTTTTGCCTCATTGTGGAGCACCACGACACCTGCAGCCGTTCCAGAAGTACATTACATTACAACTAGGGGCAAAATGTATGGAAGCACTCATGCATCTGTGAACTACAAAACTTAGACAGATGTCACATTCATGGTGCAGGTGTTAGGGACTCCATGGTATAATATCCCTGAAATTGTCATGGAAAGCGATCTTAACACAGACCTTGGTTCTCTCTCCCAAGGGGGGGGGGGTCTCACTGGGAGGGACTCTTAATGATCAAGAGCAGGTTCAAGGCAATAAAAAAGTGCAGTGAGCAGATAGTAATATTGGGGTACATTTATGCAGAAATTAATAAAATAATGTATTGTAGGATGAACATATAGATGCATTTTATGGCACCTTAAATACATTACACAAAAAATAATGATTGCCGTAGTGTAGAAAATAATAAAAATGCTATAAGTAAAGCATAAGAGACCAGGGTTTCTGGCCTCTTGTGCTTTATTTAAACAAATAGTGACTCTGAAGAATCATTATTTCCCATGATAACTATCACTTCCATGGGCAGTGCTGAGTTTATATTTTTATTTTTAATTTTTTGCCTCAGTATGTTACTTCTTCCTCTTCTATCCAGTTCTAAATCACATCCAATTCCTAAAGCTATGCCATGAACAGCCACCAGCAGACAAAAGGTTTACTATGCAAGTAGGGAATGCAAGTAGATTGCCAGGGCTTTCTTCTGCATCACACACATGCCTACCAACAATTTAACATCACCAGTCCACCAACCACATATGTCTGGAATGACACTAGAGTACCTGGAGAAAGCACACGTGAATACAAGGAGAACATGCACACTTCACATAGAAGGCACAACTAGTGAAAACCAAACTAGGGAACCTATATTAGATGCATTTTGTGTCTGGGATTTATTAGCTAGAGGTTTCTTACATCAGTGTAAGAACTGTAAAACGTTTGATAGTCTTACTTAGGCCTGGCATATGGGGATTATGTTACTTATTAAATGCCAGCAGTATGTTGCTTATGATAAAGACCAGATGCATGTTGTTGATAGGTCGAAAGTAGGGAATTAGGCTGTCACCAAGTCCTGTAATAGACATCTATTTCCAGAAAATAAATTATTCAACAGTGAGGTTTTGTTTGTTTCTGATATTAGGATTCAGGTAAATAATGATGCTTCTACTAGTAATTTATTTCTAAAGTTTAAAATATGAAAAAAATAGGGAGGTACAAACAATTATTTCTGGAATGGGTTCCAATTTATTTTGTGATCAGGACAGTAAAATGGATTCAGCTCTAAATGGAAATAATGATTTATACAGCATGTAAATATGGCATGCATCTGTGAAATAAATCTGATCACAATTTGTGTAGACCTTTATCTGAGGTTCATGAAAACCTCAATATTTGTAGGATCAATGATTTTTTTGGGTCAAGATAAATTTGTAGGTAATGTTCTGCAGGCTTAAAGCACTATGAGAGCATTATGTAGTGATGGAGATGAAAGTACCAGTATGGAAGATTTTGAGGAAGGCAGTAGGGAAAAGAGGAGAAGGGCCTTGGGGGGTTCTAAATCAACATTTATTACTGAAGAATAAACTGAGTCAAACAACGTTGTTCAGCATACTTTCTGGTCAAAATAAGGAACACGTTACATTATCCTATTTAAGGGTAAGTAGAGTGTTTGAAATTATTAAGGGAATAAAAAGATTTTTTTCATCAGGAAAGAGATATCAAATAGTAGTACTAGTGGGGGAGTTAATAATGGCAGAAATAATACAGCTCTGTCTGTAGTTATATTAACAAATTAATTCAATTAAGTAATAGGGAAAGTCTGAAATGGTCTTTTGTGAAGTAATTCATAGGATCATAGGAAGTTACTAGGTTATTGTCCTGAGGCCCTTACAAACCTAGTCAAGTATTTAGTCCATATTCTGACAAGTCAGCACCCAATGACCCTGTCCAGCAGGGACACAGGTGGAATCCCAGGGATGTATTTTCTGTTTCCCATCCAGTTATCCAGGTTGCACTTAAAAAGGGATAATGAGGTACTGTGCTTGACATGGAGAGGGAGTCTATTCCACAGATGGGGAGTCTCTGGGACACAAATCTGTCCCACCAAGTCCTATTGATGTCACAGACCAGGTTGAGGTTGCACGTGTGGGTTACTCGAGTGGAGGTCAACTTGCAGATATGCAGCAGTAACATCAAGGCGGGGTCTGAGATTGCTTTCTATGCCAGAGAGGTCACCACTGAGGAGTCTGTATGAAACTGAGTAGAGGGACAGGGCTTTTAGCCTATCTGTGTAGGGTAGATGTTTTGAGGCCCTGTCCCTCTACTCAGTCTCATTCTTTTTTTAAGATTGAATCATACACTAAAAATGTTGTGAGGTGTTTTATGGATAGCATTAGGAGGATGTGTGTATATGAAGATATTAAGTATATTTCCGTTTGGAAATAAATCATTGATTATAGGTCATTTTTTGAGGTCAGGTAATATTTTAAGCCACTTTGGTAATAGTTTTTTGTTGAAGAAAATATTCAAATACCTAAAATTTTCTTTTTAGAATAACCACTACCAGTCCAAACACACTGACAGATAAGAACAATTTGTTTTCATTTTTTTACATGCAATGTAAAGTGACTTAAAATACATTTTTGAGTTTAGAAGCTAGACTTAAAGGTGAATGTCATGGAGACATGGTATTTTATAAAAAAAGCAGTTATGAGTTTATCAGGCTAGAAGGCTTTTAATAATGTTAATATAATTAGATGAAAGACTAGACTCTAGTTTATTATGCAACAGTACTGATGCTGAAATTATGTTAGTGAACAGTGTTGAGAAAATATGATGGTTAAGGTTTGTTTAATAGACCCCCCACTAATCAGATTAGAAAGAACACCAAAAGTGTTGGTAAAATTTTAACACCTTATTTCTTGGATAATTTTGATGTTATTGTGGGTGATGCTAACATGCCTCAGGTATGGTTGTATGATTTCACTAGTTATTAAGGGATGGTTGGTGATTTGGTAAATGTGAGCAAAGAATATGGTTGTGCTCAGCTTGTTATTGAACCTAAAAAGAAAGGCAAGATTTTAGGCATTGCCTGGACCAAAAGTGTTTAAATATATTGTAATACTGAACCTGAATTATTTGTTTGGATTATCCTTATGTTACATGGAAATATTTCCTTAATAAGTTCATTGAACTTTAGAAAGAGGTTGGTACCAGACCAGGATTTTATTAGACTAATTTTGCAAATATTAAGGAAATGCTGAATTCATGGGATTGGGGGAGTGAATTATGTTTGGTAAGTATACAGACTAGTTGGAAAATATTTTATGGCTGCTTACATAAGTTAATTGAGCAATATATACCTTCAGCTTATAATAAACCATGTTTTTTTCAAGTTTCCTTAGTGGAATAAATTTTAGATAAGACTTATAAAAGCACAAACAATGCATGGAAAAATATAAGAAAAGACCCCATAAAGAACAAGGAAATACATATAGAAAGAATGTGAGTTCTGTAAGGGATAGTTGTTGTTGTTTCTTTCGGCTTTTCCCAGTTAGGGGTCGCCACAGCGGAACTCCGGTCCACTAATGATTGGTAGCTGATTTTTACGTGCTGAGTTACCAGCCCTGACGCACAACCTTCAACAAAGGTACACCCATTCACGCATGTCTCCACGCAGAAGACGCTCTAGCTGAGAATCGAACCGGACAGCGTCTTACTGTGAGGCGACAATGCTACCGCAGCACCACCACTAGCCAACAATACATTAGTGAATAAGAAAATCCTTTTCAAAAATCTAAAATAATACAGGCATGATAACAAATCTAATTTCAACATTTTGGTGGAGGAAACTTTGAGTAGTGACCTCATAATTTTTGCCAAATATTTGTTGATAATTTTAGCAATGTTAAGGGTAAATGTTTTAATATGATGGAGCTAGCACATTTAACTTAGGTGAATTTGCCCTAAAGAATTTTCATTGAGTGTTGTTAATATGTTTAAGAAGATAAAATTTAATTATTCAGCTGGTCCAGACAGAGTTATGTTTTTTTTTTCTTACTATCTATTATAGATGCTATTATCCCATGTTTAATTTATTTGATTCAAAATTCTTTGGCGTCAATGTTTGTTTCTCACAGTTGGAAAAAGGCTGTTGTTGCCCCAGTACCTAAGGGAGGTGATACCACAAGGGTCTAAAATTACAGACCCATCAGTCTTGCAACTGTCTTGGGAAAGTGATTTAAAAGAGGTATCTCTGAATATATTATAACCTCTACTAGTTTTAAGAAGGACTTTACACAGCACAGGTTTGTTCCTGGTCAATCTTGTGTTACTAATCTATTCAGTTTTTATCGGTTCCTCTGGGAGGCACTGGATGAAGGATTGTCTTCTTATGTGACTTACCTGGACATAGCACAAGCCTTTGATTGTATGCCATTATTCTAGGGTTATTTCATTGCTGCAAACAGATTACATATATGCCTTTGTGATAATATTGATAAGAAATTAGTTGGTTCACAGGAAGTGTAGAGTTAAAAGAGATAACCTCCAGTGTCACAGAGGGGTCATTCTTGGGACCTTTGCACTTTGGCATCTTTATTACCAAGTTTTCCACTAAATCATATGATCTGGCTATTTAAATATGCTGATGATAGCAAAAGTGGTTCAGTAATTATTGAGTTTGGAGATCAGTATCTGGTTCAGGAGTATCTGGATTCCTTACACGTTTTGCAAATATTTGAACTATATGGAGTTTAACATCAAAAATCATGTATTGTGCATTTTGGACCTCTTAATTGTTACCTATATGCAATGGTTAATACAACATTGAATAACCTGCATAGAGAAATTGACAAGAGACTTTGTTTTCAGTCACATTTAATGGAAGTTACCAAAAAGTGTTAATTTTGAGATAAATAATATATTTAGATCTACTGTAAGTAGAACTAAGGAGGTTTTAATTCCATTCTATAATGTTGTCATTACACCAATCAAAGAATATAGTGCATCTGTTTATGTGTATAATAATTCACAATTGGGTAGACTTGAAGGAATAAAAAAACATTTTACCAGTTGTACTTGTATTAGTGTTTTGAGGGGACTGAATTATAGAGGTAGGCTGGAGACATTATCACTTTTCTTTGTTAGATACAGATTGGCTAGGCATAACTTAATTGTTATCTTTAAGTCTATGTGTAATGACAGATTTGGTTCAAGTGTGGATATGCATAAGAGAAACCATCAGATAATGATGAATAATAATTTGCTAGTTGATATGAACATTTTTAGATCAACAGTACTGCAGATCTCTTTTTATGGTAGCGCTTAAAAGTGGTGGAATTCTATTCCTTTACGTATACAAACACTTGACTCTGACACCAGCTTAATAGAGGTTTGGATAGTTCTCTTTGTAGTAGACTTTTTGATGCTGAGTATCCTAATGGCAAGCTCTTTGAAGGTCAGTTGAGGCTTTCAGCTTGGCTTTGTGAACACTGAAACACTCAAAGCTCTTGTTGTGAGGTAACAATGCTACTCACTACACCACTGTGCCACCTGCATCCTTTCCCTTTCTTATTACTAATTTAGTAATACTGTATACATGTTAAAATAAATATTTACTCTTAAGATGTCTATCTCTGCTGCCTCATCTGTAAGTGAGGTTATAACAGCTTTATAAATTTCTCGCTTACTTTTACACTAATATTTTCTTCTGAAACAACACATGATCTAATGATATGAAATAGGTGGGAGAAATCTATGTTTCTGAAGAATTAAATGCTGTGAAGATGTAATATATTGTTTTTTTAAGCCATTCAGAGCTTAACTGCTAAATAAGTTCTAAATTATGAAATGGGTTACATATTAAAAAGTAGAGCAAATTGATTTACAGAGACAAAGGAATGTTTATGCCACTTTAATATTAATGCTGCCTTTACATCATCCATGCTGCATTTTTCCAACATTAAGAATTTTTCTTAATTCAGACAGATAAAGACTACACCATGAAGGCTATACCACAAATCAGGTATAATAAACTGTATTAGTGGTATACAGAGATAAACCCAGACTATGACCCGGGAGATCACATTTCAAATAATGTTTCAGACTTTTGGTAGCTCAGAAAGGGACTTCTTAAACTTAGTAAGGGAAGCTTGATGCCTTATTTCAGCTGGTAGATTGTTTCAGAGAGTTGGTTGTGTTCATGAGAAAGCTTTCCCACCAATGACTGTTTTAAATGAGGAATGGTTGAGTGATATTAAGTTCTCCTTTCTGTAAACCTCTTAGTAGAAGAAATGTGAACAAAGCCAAAAATAATGGGAGAGCAAAGGCACAAAAATAGACACAATTTTAAGCACTGATCTTAAAAACTCAGAAAGTTGACAGAACAGCAGGTTTTGCATTAATGTGCATTTTCTGAAGGATATGGACTCTGAAACTCAAACATCTGTCATTATTTAGTGATTTCAATCATCAGTGGTTTGCCAGAAATACAATTTTTATAAAGAATAGACCAAAAATATGAGACAAAAATCTGGACATTCTGCAAAAATCTAGACAGTTGAGAGGCATATAAGGTCTCCTGGAAATTCCTTAGGGAGTAGGCCTGCTTCCTGACTGGGAGTTTTCTTTTCAGAATGAGGCAGTCACCATCATTTAGAAATTTTTCACAGAAGACAAGTGGACTTTTCAGTAATTGGTAGCCAATGTAGATAGTTAAAATGGTTACAGAAGTGTATATGGGTGTCAGCAAGTAAGGCAAATCGGTCAGCTTTATTCTTAATGACTTGTAGTTCTTGAGTGTTATAAATCGAATGTAAATAAAGGACAGGAAGACAATATTCTAGTTTAGGAAAAAGAACATTCTTGGTCAGTGCTTTGTGGGCAGTAGGAAATATAAGACGAGATATCACATAGTGGAGTTTTAGTTGTGAGAAGGTTTTATTAAAACACCCTATTAAAATGTTTGCACTAAAAATGCCAAGTGCCAACAAACAAAAAAAAAAAAAAAAACAAAAATCAAAAATTCAGAAGAAGGCAGAATTTCTAACATCACTCTTCTCCTTTAAATGTCTTTTATGCAAGGGACAAGCCCCCCACACCACCAAGCTTATATATACCAACTTCGAAATCACCAAACCTTAGAGAAAAGGGAATATCCCAAGGATATTTTTAGCAGTGTCAGTTGTAAAGCTTAACATGGAGTCAAGGGTTAGGCCTAAGTATTTTTACTGAGTTACATGAGGAATAATACAGTTGTTATTGTCTGAGATAGTAAAGACAGGAATTTGATAGGCTCTGTGATGGGAAGAAAAAATATAACATTGTACTTTTATGGTTAATCTGGAGTTTATTTTGTTCAGACCATTGACAAAGCTCAGACAAGGATTGCTAAAGTTAAGATTGCAGGAATGTGGGACATCAATTTGCCATGAGTAATAACACATCAGCTGCATGGAGGGTAAGGTTCAGTTCAGGTAAGTCATCAGTAATATCATTAATGAATAAAAGAAAACTGTAATGTTCCATTACTGGATAGCTGGTTGCTAGAGCAACTGTGAAGGATACTGCTTCTAAAGAAGTCATGGAAGCAGGAAATGACAATTTCTTCTAAGATGAACCTTTGTATCTTAGCGAATAGATTTCTGTGGTCAACAGTTTTTAATGCACTGGTGTTTGTCCACAAAAATATCACCTGTAAGCTGACCATCATTAAGGTTTCTATGGATAGTGTTAGATGATGAGAGTGCAATGGTGGAAGTGCCAAAACCATTTCTGCCATGCTGTCTATCAGATATTAGCTCATTGCAATTAAAGTGCTTAAGCAGCTGTTTATAAAGAACTTTTTCAAAATTTTTGCAAGAGGGTAGAAAGTGGACATAGGCTGATAGTCTTTATAAGTTTTAGGGTGGGGTACCTTAGTGGTATAATAATGACGTGTTTCGGGGCTGGTGGAACAATTCCTGTGGTAAGTGTGAGGTTATAAATACAAGTTAGAAGTTTGGCTATCTTGTCTGTTGCCTTCCTAAGGAAGTTAGGGCGGAGTGCAATAAAGGTAGAGGTGGGAGGCTTCTTTAATAAACTTTTAGTTTCCTTTTCAGAAACAGCTAGGTAGGGGAAGGCAGCTGCACATTCTACAAGAATATACATTTGAGCTGCAGGGTTACTTTTAGAAGTTTGTTGCTTAGTGCTAGAGTTAAGAAAAGTGTTTATGATGGTTTCAATGGAAGAGATTATAACATTTCTATAATCCTTTAATGGATTAGTGTTACAATGTCTAGGGATATTATCTGCAAGCAAAGTGGAGTGTTATATTTTCCCAAAATTCTTTTGGATTATTGGTAGCTGACACTTGCTTATTTCTAAGATGAATGGCTTTGGCTGAATTTGTTGCTATCCTTGTTTGTTTTCTTAAGGAAAGATACTTTTTATGTTGGAGGATACTAGATGGATTTTTCTTTCCAGCTAGACAGAACTTTGCCACTTTGTCTCATGAGTGTTTGACTTCATTGCTAAGCCAAGGACATTTCTGGCCTCATAGCCTTCTATGTGCACAAGGGAAGATAGAGTTCTAAAGAGCAGAAAGGGTATGCGTGAAGTACCCTTCAGGATTATCAGTTTGGTGAAGGAGATACCAATTCAGATGAGAATCAAACATAGCCAGTTAATGTTGAGGGAAAGGTCGACCAGTTACTAATATGTCTGTAAGCACACACACACACACACACACACACACACACACACACACACACACACACACACACATACAAGGGTCTATATAAGTTCTGCGAAAGATGTATTCATCGAATACATCTTCAGCGAACACCAGCCACCAAAATTCACTTCAGGGGACAGTGGAATTTTTCCCACAGTATGCAAACACTTGGCCATCACCTCAGCTTTGCCCTTTTCCCCACTGTAGTGCAATCTCAGATTTGATATACTTAGTTGGGGGGTGCACCCCCATCTTGGGGGGTGTGGGTGGGGTAAAGCCCCCCACTTGGGTGGATTTGATTTAGTCCATTATGTGTTCTCGACGGTTGGTGGGCCAAGTGTTTGTGAACCATGGGAAAAATTCCACAGTTCGCTGAAGTAAATTATGGCGACTGATGTTAAAGCTGAAGACATATTCAATGAATACTCCTTTTGTGGAATTAATATAGACCCTCCCCCCACACACACACACACACACACACACACACACACACACACGTGTGTGTGTGTGTGTGTGTAAATATATATATATATATATATATATATACACACACACACACACACTCTCACACACACACACACACACACACATGCATCCGTATACACACACACACACACACACACACACACACACACACACACATACATAGGTTTATATTAGTTCACCGAAGTCTAACTTCAGCAAACACCCATTCAGCGACCGCACTTCAATGAAATTTGTGTCAGCGATTCACTGAATTTACCAAGGGCAAAGAAGTAGTTGGCCAGCTACTCAACTTTGCCCTTTTCTCCACTGTAATATGATCTCAGAGTTGGAATATATACTTATGGGGTGTTTGTGGCACAGCTTCCCACATCGGGGAGTGTTGGGGGTGAAGCCCCCCACTTGAGTGGGTTCGATTTAGTTCTGCTGTGTTGCAGGGCAAGTATTTACTTGCCCTTGGTAGCTTCATCAAATTGCCGAAACAATTTTCATTGAAGGTGGATCTCTGAATAGGTGTTCACTGAATTTAGACTTTGACGAACTAATGTAGACCCCATATAGATATATAAATATATATATATATATATATATATATATATATATATATATATGGTTCTACCTCACATAAACGAAACACCACAACACCGACAACGCAATCACCGACACCACATAACCGACAGTACAAAAACACGAAATCCCACATGCCCGACAACGAAATAACCGACGGTACACAAACACGAAACCTCATACACTTCACACACCACAATCAACAACCAAAACACATTCCCCGTCCAAAACCACATACACAACACAAGCACACCAAAATCCCTACAAACCCACACTAAACCACACATACACAACTACCTACAACCCTGACCCAAACCCTAACCCTAAGGTCCGTCACTACCAAGACACTTACCTGACCCGGCTCCTAACCCTAACTCACTTATCCGCCCTAACCCAAACACAATCACTACCGCACACTTACCTGACCCGCTCCCTAACCCTAACTCACTTATCCCGCCCCTAACCCAAACACAATCACTACCGCACACTTACCTGACCCGCTCCCTAACCCTAACTCACTTAACCCACCCCTATCCCCACTTACCTTACTCGCACCCTAACGTCCGTCACTACCGCATACTTACACAGCCTTTTCCCATTTCGGCATCCTCGGCGTCGGTGCTTTCATCCGTCGGGTCGGTCTTCTGCTTGTCAATCTTCTAGGTCCCGTCGCGTCGGTCTTCTGCACTGTCGATCTTCTGGGGCTCGCGATTTCCCTGTCGATGTTCCGGCGTGTCGTTGAAGTGAGGTAGAACCATATATATATATATATATATATATATATATATATATATATATATATATATTTAGATATATACACATATATATATATATATATATATATATATATATATATATATATATATATATAAAAGTCTACTTCAGATTACCAAACTCTCAGTAGACCGACATTCAGAACACCGAGCCAAAAAGCACAAAGTTTCACATCAGTGAAGCTTACATTACCGACCTCCAGATGCGCAACACTCCAAACTGAGCAGAACAGGAGATCCTCTCATGTGCACATTGTAGTGCAATCTCAGAGTTGGTATCTTTAAGAAGCAGGGGCTTTGGGGGGTGCAGCCCCCCCATGGAGGGTACAGGGGGTCATAGCCCCCCCTGCAAAAATGTTAAAATGAAAGGTTGCTGTCATTAGATAACTCAATGAATATAATACCGCTTTTGGCATGTATCAGCTTGGAGTGTCGGGCATTCGGAGGTCATTAGTGTGAAGTTTTGCAGATGTGAAACTTCGTGCTTTTTGGCTCGGTGTTTTGAATGTCAGTCTACTGAGATTTTGGAAATCTCAAGTAGACCTACATATATATATATATATATATATATATATATATATATATATATATACACACACACACACACACACACACACACACACACACACACACACACACACACACACACACACACACACACGCACACACACATGCATGCATAGTCGTATAGTGCACCCTAGCCACTGCTGTGGAGTATATGCGGCTGCGGTATTAAGTCAGTGTGGGTAGAAGATTCCACACATTTGCCCAAATGGAGAAAGACTAAAGAGAGAAGAATGAAGCTATTTTTTCATCATTCTTAACAAAGCTAATTTTTTTCTTTTCAGTAAATAATGCTTGATTAGCTGCTGTCTAACCTAACTTTAGAATATCTCACTGAATACATCATCCATAAATCATCAGGGTCTACTTATTAGTTTACTGCAGCAACAGGAAAGTCCCAGCAGCCAAGCACAAGCACACAAAAGACCGAGGCGTAGTTGATACCTTAGTCCATGATACAAACACTTCTTTATTTGAAACAGCAAATGTAACATAAAGCACTTTTCGTCTCACTGATAGTGAGACTTCCTCAGACCACGTTTTCAAGTGTAAAGCATTTCGTTATATACCCTACCCAATATCCAATTAACACTCCTTAAATTAATTAATTAAATTAGTAAAAACAATTTCAACATAATAGCTTTGCAACTAAATGTCAAACAGTACTGCAATCGTGTTTACATTCACATATCCAGACAGAACGCTTCAATCAGTTGCCTCAACATTCCGGACATTAATACAACCACTTTAAACCTGATATTATTACAATTAATTTAATTTCAGTTTAGCTGCAGTAAGGAGTTTTCAGCTTGGCTTGTGTCTTTACTCTACTTATTAGTTTTCCCTTAAGTGTTTGGCAGTGCTCTGTATAGACGCATATACCATAAGTTGACATTTTTCCTGTAAAAGCATCCTTGAAATTTCAGCAATGCCTATTAACACACAGGGCAAACTAGATACTTCTGACATTACTTTATATTCTCACTTCATCCATCTAATCGATAAAAAAGGCCTGTTGCCATGGATATGAACTTTTCCACCATCTCCATTACCAGCTTGGTGGATATGAGCATCCTGAAGCAATGTAGAAGCAGCCTCATATTTATTGACAACCAGCTAATTCTCAAATAAACTAATATGGTATCTGAGAGATGTATTTACACAGTATCACTGGAATCAAAGCTCTCACATAATAGTGCTCCTAATGTCAATCAGGTTGTCAGTAGTATACATGCTACACCCATCACACACAGTTCAAAGCAGAAACATAGACCCACATATGCTGAGGCACTTAAATGTAACCTGCCTAAATTCCAAAGACCTCCTAGATGAATTGATCATAACAAATACCCCCAGCAGCCCCAAATGCCCTCATTCAAAACAACAACCACATCATCACATACAGCCACATCTCATGCAGCCCATAAGGCAAGTCACCACAGAATCCAACACTATGGTCATTGGAGACTCCATTATGAGACAAACCAATGTCCCTCTCACCAGACTGAGTAAGAAGAAAGTCACAATCATTTGCTTATCATGGGCCAGGATCTGCCACTTTAAGCATGCACTCAGGTCATTGGACCACAATTACCAATACGATTCAGTCATAGTCCATGTGGGCAAAAATGAGCTGAGACGTACCTCACTAGACAATATGAAGAGAGACCTCATGGAATACTCTGAATATGTGTTCAAGGCTGGTATGAGCCTAGCATTGAGCAGCGTTTTTCTTTCTCCAAGGATGATGCTGCAATATGATCAGAAGATGACTGACTTTAATAATTGGCTTAGTTTCTGGTGTCATTCTAAGGAGGTGCAATATTTGTCAGCATGGAAGTAGATGGTCAACAGACCACACTGCTTTGCTAGGGATGGTCTGCACCTCTACCCATTTTCCTCTCCAAAGTGCCTTTTTGTAAGGAATGCCAAAGTGAACTTACTTCCGATGTAGCAGATCAAAATCAAGAAAATCTAAAGATGTTACTGCTCAATGTAGGAATCTGAACAAGAAACTCCTTTCCCTGCAAGCTCCCCTCACCCGACAGAATGCTGACAGCTGTGCAGTCACTGAGACATGGTTTAAAGCTACAGAGAGCACACTGACAGTAAAAGGCTACAATGTATTCCACATATTTAGACCAGCTACTACACAGAAAGGACTAAATGTGGAGTTATCTCAATTTACATGAAAAACATGGTTTAAAGCTACAGAGAGCACACTGACAGTAAAAGGCTACAATGTATTCCATATATTTAGACCAGCTACTACACAGAAAGGACTAAATGTGGAGTTATCTCAATTTACATGAAAAATAATTATACTTCAAGGCTGATCAAACAGGACAATGCACTTGAGCTTCTCTATGTTCAGATCACCCTAGGCAAAATCCCATACCACTTCCTTGAAAGCTATAGGTCCACCTCTTTGACCCAGGAAACCCATAACATGTATTTAAACGTATTGGAAACATTCATCATTTAATCTAATACCATATTCATGGGTGACTTTAATTACTCCACTATTAACTGGGAATCATATATGACACCAAATGTGCATACACAGAGATCCCTGGATTTTGTAAACACAAACTCCCTTGACCAGATTGTCAGTACACCAACCAAGGATGAAAGCACACTGGATCTGGTCCTCACTGATATGTGAGAGTGCTGCACACTCCCTTCTGTAATGTATTCTCTGGTAAGGTCAGACCACAAAATTGCCTCCTTTGAAGTAAAAAATACGATCAGGAACCTCAGCTAACTCTGGAATGTTCAGGAACTACTCTAAGGCTAATTTCCTACTAAGTGATAACTTGGCAAAATTTCAGGGCCCTATAAACCCTGAGAACACTACTGCCTATGTAGAACTGTTCACATAAAGCCTATACAGCTATGTTAATAGCTACGGAGGCAGCTGTACCAACAAGGAAAAAAAAGTACAGAACTAACTCAAAAAACAAGCCACTCTTGTAAAATCACAACATCAATAGGCTGTATAACAGAAGGAAGACAATCACAGCAAAAATTAGGAGGTGTAGCACCCAGCAGGATAAAAGCATTCCCATCAAACTAAACAAACAGCTCAGATGAGAAGTAAAGTCTACCAAAGCCAATTTTGAAGTAAATTTTGCCTTCCAGGCCAGGGACAACCACACAATTGTGTGCAGGCGCAGAGCTCATTGTTAATGGAGCCATCTGTACTGAGCCAGAAGATATAGCAAACCTACTGGCTGGCAAATTCAGCTCTAACTTTACCCCTCACTCCCCCTCAACCTCCCCTCTGGATATACCATCAAATATAACTTTCCCTGCTGTTACTAGAGTACAGGTCCTCAACACTCTCTCTAAGGCCAAGAGCACTTCATTGATGGACCCAGACAATATCCTTGGATGGCTTCTAAATAGCAAGAAACATGATCGATCGTGTCCTCTGGAATGGCTATTTAACTGTAGCCTTCAAACAAGCTTCATGC